>NC_069112.1:27218230-27518230 GCF_025612915.1 Magallana angulata
ACACAGACCACAATTATTTTCCCTTCTTATTCCTTTATACAAAAATAAATCATATAAAAAATTCCACGGCTCAAAATGAGTTCAAATACAGCATACCTATAGAATGACACTAGTCCAACAGCATATCCAAACTACAGGAAAATCAATCGAGAGGGGACTGAGATATGGCCCTAAAATAACCCCTACCATGAATAATTCACTTTCACTTTGGATTTGTGTAAACATTGGCCTCTTTACACCCTTTTCTATTGCGCCTGTAAAGATAATTTTTCTAAAAAATTTCCTGTCTGTATTTTTTTTCAAACCTTCTTCTTTCCATCCATGCCATTAAAGGAACCAAATTCGACCATTTAGTACCCCTAGGAATTTTTGAAATAATACATACATTTTTAGAATGGAACTACTTGCGTGGTCAATGAGCACGGGGTAAAAATAGTGGTATGTGACCTAATAATTACACAATTTTTCTTTGATTTTGATGGAAAACTTGGTAGGTAGACACTTATACCCATAATACACCTCCCTGTGAAATTTGGCGGGAATTGTGTATTCTGCATCAGAGTTATAGGCCTTTGAAATCTGGTCCAGGAAGGCTGAAATAACATGCAAAATCTAGCACGTTACACACAATATTCAAATTTCAAGAGCTACATTTAACATTAATTACTTGTCAAAAGTTTCATTAATCTATTACAGTCATTAACCTAACATGTCTACATGATGATGCTAATGATCATTTAATTCTTTTACACCTGGAACTATTTTTGGAAATTTTTGAAAAAAATACCCCAAATATGGCTAAATTTTTCAGAAAATGCCAAAAATGAAACATTTAATCACATTGCTATGAGCTTGAAAAAATATTGAAAAAATTCTGCATTAAGTTTGCTATAGAAATCAGGTATTTTGATAAATATACAGTGGCTAATCCGTTTACATTAAGCAGATAATCACATAGAACCATTCACACATTTTCAGGAAATGGCACTTGCTGACCAAAGTAGATTAACTCAGAGTACACAGGGCTGATATGGATAGGCATAAAATGCCTTTTGAAACATAACTAACAATTTAGAAGAATTTTAGAATGAATTCTATTTGTCCATTCATTACATATACACTGAATAAATACTTAAATGTACCCTAATTCATAAAGAGCCCTTGGTTCATGAAAACTGTACTCTTAAAACAAAGGGAGATAACTCTACACATTAAAATCCAAAGTAGGGATTTCTTACAAACATTAACGAGAAACTATTTTAGAAATTACAAGTCCATCACCTTCTTTCAGCATTATCTGGTGTGATTAATCTTGAGGAGTTCATACCTTTTGTAGCGAGGATTCACCATTCAAAGTCATGGGTTTCTACATACATTGTGCATTTAGAGGTGAAAATGTCTGGTATGTTACCATGAACTATGATGACCAAGACTCAAATTAATGGATGAGAGTGCCAAAAAGATATTACTACAGTAATACAAGTAGTAAAGCTTCTAGCAGACCTCATATATCTTGGGCAATCACTGTTCAATGCCAGCAACCAAACTCATACACATGCTACATTTGTTGGTAGTTACATTTCTAGGACACAAAGAGGGGAAAAAACTGACATAATAAGACTTTAGAGCAGTAATTTAAATAAAAGTTTGCAAGGCATTGATAATTTAGATGCTAAAATGACTATTTTCTAACTAGTAAAATGTATATGTCTCATATAAATATCTATACATGAAGGTTTACATACTAGTATTCTAAAGTACTGAGGAAAATGTTGTGATGGCCTACTCACCATCAGATTTCAATTGTTAAATTGTAAGAAAAATATGAATAATGTATAAAATCAACTTACCATTTGTTGTTTTCTTCATTATTTCTCTGTCAAATGGTGTTAACTGGGGGGGGGGGGGGGGGTAGCAGGTGCCCCTTTACCATTTTATACCAGCTTGTATGTCCTGTCATGCAATCTGCTAGGCAGTGAAACATGTCATCATTGAAAGGAATCATAAAGTAACATAAGCCCTACTTTCCTCCTTATGATTTAATCAAAATAATATTAAAGGAAATATATATATACTTTTACATGTAATATGATTAATATGAGAGAGAGAGAGAGAGAGAGAGAGAGAGAGAGAGAGAGAGAGAGATAGAGAGAGAGGGAGAGGGGGGGGTATATTTAAGGCTTTATAACTTAATGACAAATCGACCAATTCTTTTATGATTTGGGTGATAAGTAAAGTTAACATTAGAAAGTGTTTTTAGACATTTTGCAAGTACTTACGTCCCCTGTTTGACTCATTGATGACACCATGCTGTCACACCCCGTTCAAATCCATTTCACACAATTTTTACCGTTATTTTTTCATATTATCTGCCAAAATTGAAAAAGAACCCCACAAAATGTCATTATTCATCCTAATTGTTTGAAAAATAACGAAAAATTAGACTTAAGTTGATAAACGTGGATTTTGACCTTTGACCTGATAGGACACAGACCACCAATTATTTTCCCTTCTTATTCCTTTATACAAAAATAAATCATATAAAAAATTCCACCGGCTCAAATGAGTTCAAATACAGCATACCTATAGAATGACACTAGTCCAACAGCATATCAAACTACAGGAAAATCAATCGAGAGGGGACTGAGATATGGCCCCTAAAATAACCCCTACCATGAAAAATTCACTTTCACTTTGGAATTTGTGTAAACATTGGCCTCTTTACACCCTTTCTATTGCGCCTGTAAAGATAATTTTTCTAAAAATTTCCCTGTCTGTATTTTTTTTTCAAACCTTCTTCTTTCCATCCATGCCATTAAAGGAACCAAATTCGACACATTTAGTACCCCTAGGAATTTTTGAAATAATACATACATTTTTAGAATGGAACTACTTGCGTGGTCAATGAGCACGGGGTAAAAATAGTGGTATGTGACCTAATAATTACACAATTTTTCTTTGATTTTGATGAAACTTGGTAGGTAGACACTTATACCCATAATACACCTCCCTGTGAAATTTGGCGGGAATTGTGTATTCTGCATCAGAGTTATAGGCCTTTGAAATCTGGTCCAGGAAGGCTGAAATAACATGCAAAATCTAGCACGTTACACACAATATTCAAATTTCAAGAGCTACATTTAACATTAATTACTTGTCAAAAGTTTCATTAATCTATTACAGTCATTAACCTATCATGTCTACATGATGATGCTAATGATCATTTAATTCTTTTACACCTGGAACTATTTTTTGGAAATTTTTGAAAAAAATACCCCAAATATGGCTAAATTTTTCAGAAAATGCCAAAAATGAAACATTTAATCACATGCTATGAGCTTGAAAAAATATTGAAAAAATTCTGCATTAAGTTTGCTATAGAAATCAGGTATTTTGATAAATATACAGTGGCTAATCCGTTTACATTAAGCAGATAATCACATAGAACCATTCACACATTTTCAGGAAATGGCACTTGCTGACCAAAGTAGATTAACTCAGAGTACACAGGGCTGATATGGATAGGCATAAAATGCCTTTTGAAACAAAACTAACAATTTAGAAGAATTTAGAATGAATTCTATTTGTCCATTCATTACATATACACTGAATAAATTACTTAAATGTACCCTAATTCATAAAGAGCCTTGGTTCATGAAAACTGTACTCTTAAAACAAAGGGAGATAACTCTACACATTAAAATCCAAAGTAGGGATTTCTTACAAACATTAACGAGAAACTATTTTAGAAATTACAAGTCCATCACCTTCTTTCAGCATTATCTGGTTGTGATTAATCTTGAGGAGTTCATACCTTTTGTAGCGAGGATTCACCATTCAAAGTCATGGGTTTCTACATACATTGTGCATTTAGAGGTGAAAATGTCTGGTATGTTACCATGAACTATGATGACCAAGACTCAAATTAATGATGAGAGTGCCAAAAAGATATTACTACAGTAATACAAGTAGTAAAGCTTCTAGCAGACCTCATATATCTTGGGCAATCACTGTTCAATGCCAGCAACCAAACTCATACACATGCTACATTTGTTGGTAGTTACATTTCTAGGACACAAAGAGGGGAAAAAAACTGACATAATAAGACTTTAGAGCAGTAATTTAAATAAAAGTTTGCAAGGCATTGATAATTTAGATGCTAAAATGACTATTTCTAACTAGTAAAATGTATATGTCTCATATAAATATCTATACATGAAGGTTTACATACTAGTATTCTAAAGTACTGAGGAAAATGTTGTGATGCCTACTCACCATCAGATTTCAATTGTTAAATTGTAAGAAAAATATGAATAAATGTATAAAATCAACTTACCATTTGTTGTTTTCTTCATTATTTCTCTGTCAAAATGGTGTTAACTGGGGGGGGGGGGGGGGGTAGCAGGTGCCCCTTTACCATTTTTACCAGCTTGTATGTCCTGTCATGCAATCTGCTAGGCAGTGAAACATGTCATCATTGAAAGGAATCATAAAGTAACATAAGCCCTACTTTCCTCCTTATGATTTAATCAAAATAATATTAAAGGAAATATATATATACTTTTACATGTAATATGATTAATATGAGAGAGAGAGAGAGAGAGAGAGAGAGAGAGAGAGAGAGAGAGAGAGAGAGAGATAGAGAGAGAGGGAGAGGGGGGGGGGTATATTTAAGGCTTTATAACTTAATGACAAATCGACCAATTCTTTTATGATTTGGGTGATAAGTAAAGTTAACATTAGAAAGTGTTTTTAGACATTTTGCAAGTACTTACGTCCCCTGTTTGACTCATTGATGACACCATGCTGTTCACACCCCGTTCAAATCCATTTCACACAATTTTTACCGTTATTTTTTCATATTATCTGCCAAAATTGAAAAAGAACCCCACAAAATGTCATTATTCATCCTAATTGTTTGAAAAATAACGAAAAATTAGACTTAAGTTGATAAACGTGGATTTTGACCTTTGACCTGATAGGACACAGACCACAATTATTTTCCCTTCTTATTCCTTTATACAAAAATAAATCATATAAAAAATTCCACCGGCTCAAATGAGTTCAAATACAGCATACCTATAGAATGACACTAGTCCAACAGCATATCCAAACTACAGGAAAATCAATCGAGAGGGGACTGAGATATGGCCCCTAAAATAACCCCTACCATGAAAAATTCACTTTCACTTTGGAATTTGTGTAAACATTGGCCTCTTTACACCCTTTCTATTGCGCCTGTAAAGATAATTTTTCTAAAAAATTTCCTGTCTGTATTTTTTTTCAAACCTTCTTCTTTCCATCCATGCCATTAAAGGAACCAAATTCGACCATTTAGTACCCCTAGGAATTTTTGAAATAATACATACATTTTTAGAATGGAACTACTTGCGTGGTCAATGAGCACGGGGTAAAAATAGTGGTATGTGACCTAATAATTACACAATTTTTCTTTGATTTTGATGAAACTTGGTAGGTAGACACTTATACCCATAATACACCTCCCTGTGAAATTTGGCGGAATTGTGTATTCTGCATCAGAGTTATAGGCCTTTGAAATCTGGTCCAGGAAGGCTGAAATAACATGCAAAATCTAGCACGTTACACACAATATTCAAATTTCAAGAGCTACATTTAACATTAATTACTTGTCAAAAGTTTCATTAATCTATTACAGTCATTAACCTAACATGTCTACATGATGATGCTAATGATCATTTAATTCTTTTACACCTGGAACTATTTTTTGGAAATTTTTGAAAAAAATACCCCAAATATGGCTAAATTTTTCAGAAAATGCCAAAAATGAAACATTTAATCACATGCTATGAGCTTGAAAAAATATTGAAAAAATTCTGCATTAAGTTTGCTATAGAAATCAGGTATTTTGATAAATATACAGTGGCTAATCCGTTTACATTAAGCAGATAATCACATAGAACCATTCACACATTTTCAGGAAATGGCACTTGCTGACCAAAGTAGATTAACTCAGAGTACACAGGGCTGATATGGATAGGCATAAAATGCCTTTTGAAACAAAACTAACAATTTAGAAGAATTTAGAATGAATTCTATTTGTCCATTCATTACATATACACTGAATAAATTACTTAAATGTACCCTAATTCATAAAGAGCCTTGGTTCATGAAAACTGTACTCTTAAAACAAAGGGAGATAACTCTACACATTAAAATCCAAAGTAGGGATTTCTTACAAACATTAACGAGAAACTATTTTAGAAATTACAAGTCCATCACCTTCTTTCAGCATTATCTGGTGTGATTAATCTTGAGGAGTTCATACCTTTTGTAGCGAGGATTCACCATTCAAAGTCATGGGTTTCTACATACATTGTGCATTTAGAGGTGAAAATGTCTGGTATGTTACCATGAACTATGATGACCAAGACTCAAATTAATGATGAGAGTGCCAAAAAGATATTACTACAGTAATACAAGTAGTAAAGCTTCTAGCAGACCTCATATATCTTGGGCAATCACTGTTCAATGCCAGCAACCAAACTCATACACATGCTACATTTGTTGGTAGTTACATTTCTAGGACACAAAGAGGGGAAAAAACTGACATAATAAGACTTTAGAGCAGTAATTTAAATAAAAGTTTGCAAGGCATTGATAATTTAGATGCTAAAATGACTATTTCTAACTAGTAAAATGTATATGTCTCATATAAATATCTATACATGAAGGTTTACATACTAGTATTCTAAAGTACTGAGGAAAATGTTGTGATGCCTACTCACCATCAGATTTCAATTGTTAAATTGTAAGAAAAATATGAATAAATGTATAAAATCAACTTACCATTTGTTGTTTTCTTCATTATTTCTCTGTCAAAATGGTGTTAACTGGGGGGGGGGGGGGGGGGTAGCAGGTGCCCCTTTACCATTTTTACCAGCTTGTATGTCCTGTCATGCAATCTGCTAGGCAGTGAAACATGTCATCATTGAAAGGAATCATAAAGTAACATAAGCCCTACTTTCCTCCTTATGATTTAATCAAAATAATATTAAAGGAAATATATATATACTTTTACATGTAATATGATTAATATGAGAGAGAGAGAGAGAGAGAGAGAGAGAGAGGAGAGAGAGAGAGAGAGATAGAGAGAGAGGGAGAGGGGGGGGGGGTATATTTAAGGCTTTATAACTTAATGACAAATCGACCAATTCTTTTATGATTTGGGTGATAAGTAAAGTTAACATTAGAAAGTGTTTTTAGACATTTTGCAAGTACTTACGTCCCCTGTTTGACTCATTGATGACACCATGCTGTTCACACCCCGTTCAAATCCATTTCACACAATTTTTACCGTTATTTTTTCATATTATCTGCCAAAATTGAAAAAGAACCCCACAAAATGTCATTATTCATCCTAATTGTTTGAAAAATAACGAAAAATTAGACTTAAGTTGATAAACGTGGATTTTGACCTTTGACCTGATAGGACACAGACCACAATTATTTTCCCTTCTTATTCCTTTATACAAAAATAAATCATATAAAAAATTCCACCGGCTCAAATGAGTTCAAATACAGCATACCTATAGAATGACACTAGTCCAACAGCATATCCAAACTACAGGAAAATCAATCGAGAGGGGACTGAGATATGGCCCCTAAAATAACCCCTACCATGAAAAATTCACTTTCACTTTGGAATTTGTGTAAACATTGGCCTCTTTACACCCTTTCTATTGCGCCTGTAAAGATAATTTTTCTAAAAAATTTCCTGTCTGTATTTTTTTTCAAACCTTCTTCTTTCCATCCATGCCATTAAAGGAACCAAATTCGACCATTTAGTACCCCTAGGAATTTTTGAAATAATACATACATTTTTAGAATGGAACTACTTGCGTGGTCAATGAGCACGGGGTAAAAATAGTGGTATGTGACCTAATAATTACACAATTTTTCTTTGATTTTGATGAAACTTGGTAGGTAGACACTTATACCCATAATACACCTCCCTGTGAAATTTGGCGGGAATTGTGTATTCTGCATCAGAGTTATAGGCCTTTGAAATCTGGTCCAGGAAGGCTGAAATAACATGCAAAATCTAGCACGTTACACACAATATTCAAATTTCAAGAGCTACATTTAACATTAATTACTTGTCAAAAGTTTCATTAATCTATTACAGTCATTAACCTAACATGTCTACATGATGATGCTAATGATCATTTAATTCTTTTACACCTGGAACTATTTTTTGGAAATTTTTGAAAAAAATACCCCAAATATGGCTAAATTTTTCAGAAAATGCCAAAAATGAAACATTTAATCACATGCTATGAGCTTGAAAAAATATTGAAAAAATTCTGCATTAAGTTTGCTATAGAAATCAGGTATTTTGATAAATATACAGTGGCTAATCCGTTTACATTAAGCAGATAATCACATAGAACCATTCACACATTTTCAGGAAATGGCACTTGCTGACCAAAGTAGATTAACTCAGAGTACACAGGGCTGATATGGATAGGCATAAAATGCCTTTTGAAACAAAACTAACAATTTAGAAGAATTTAGAATGAATTCTATTTGTCCATTCATTACATATACACTGAATAAATTACTTAAATGTACCCTAATTCATAAAGAGCCTTGGTTCATGAAAACTGTACTCTTAAAACAAAGGGAGATAACTCTACACATTAAAATCCAAAGTAGGGATTTCTTACAAACATTAACGAGAAACTATTTTAGAAATTACAAGTCCATCACCTTCTTTCAGCATTATCTGGTGTGATTAATCTTGAGGAGTTCATACCTTTTGTAGCGAGGATTCACCATTCAAAGTCATGGGTTTCTACATACATTGTGCATTTAGAGGTGAAAATGTCTGGTATGTTACCATGAACTATGATGACCAAGACTCAAATTAATGATGAGAGTGCCAAAAAGATATTACTACAGTAATACAAGTAGTAAAGCTTCTAGCAGACCTCATATATCTTGGGCAATCACTGTTCAATGCCAGCAACCAAACTCATACACATGCTACATTTGTTGGTAGTTACATTTCTAGGACACAAAGAGGGGAAAAAACTGACATAATAAGACTTTAGAGCAGTAATTTAAATAAAAGTTTGCAAGGCATTGATAATTTAGATGCTAAAATGACTATTTCTAACTAGTAAAATGTATATGTCTCATATAAATATCTATACATGAAGGTTTACATACTAGTATTCTAAAGTACTGAGGAAAATGTTGTGATGCCTACTCACCATCAGATTTCAATTGTTAAATTGTAAGAAAAATATGAATAAATGTATAAAATCAACTTACCATTTGTTGTTTTCTTCATTATTTCTCTGTCAAAATGGTGTTAACTGGGGGGGGGGGGGGGGGGGGGGTAGCAGGTGCCCCTTTACCATTTTTACCAGCTTGTATGTCCTGTCATGCAATCTGCTAGGCAGTGAAACATGTCATCATTGAAAGGAATCATAAAGTAACATAAGCCCTACTTTCCTCCTTATGATTTAATCAAAATAATATTAAAGGAAATATATATATACTTTTACATGTAATATGATTAATATGAGAGAGAGAGAGAGAGAGAGAGAGAGAGAGAGAGAGAGAGAGAGAGAGAGAGATAGAGAGAGAGGGAGAGGGGGGGGGTATATTTAAGGCTTTATAACTTAATGACAAATCGACCAATTCTTTTATGATTTGGGTGATAAGTAAAGTTAACATTAGAAAGTGTTTTTAGACATTTTGCAAGTACTTACGTCCCCTGTTTGACTCATTGATGACACCATGCTGTTCACACCCCGTTCAAATCCATTTCACACAATTTTTACCGTTATTTTTTCATATTATCTGCCAAAATTGAAAAAGAACCCCACAAAATGTCATTATTCATCCTAATTGTTTGAAAAATAACGAAAAATTAGACTTAAGTTGATAAACGTGGATTTTGACCTTTGACCTGATAGGACACAGACCACAATTATTTTCCCTTCTTATTCCTTTATACAAAAATAAATCATATAAAAAATTCCACCGGCTCAAATGAGTTCAAATACAGCATACCTATAGAATGACACTAGTCCAACAGCATATCCAAACTACAGGAAAATCAATCGAGAGGGGACTGAGATATGGCCCCTAAAATAACCCCTACCATGAAAAATTCACTTTCACTTTGGAATTTGTGTAAACATTGGCCTCTTTACACCCTTTCTATTGCGCCTGTAAAGATAATTTTTCTAAAAAATTTCCTGTCTGTATTTTTTTTCAAACCTTCTTCTTTCCATCCATGCCATTAAAGGAACCAAATTCGACCATTTAGTACCCCTAGGAATTTTTGAAATAATACATACATTTTTAGAATGGAACTACTTGCGTGGTCAATGAGCACGGGGTAAAAATAGTGGTATGTGACCTAATAATTACACAATTTTTCTTTGATTTTGATGAAACTTGGTAGGTAGACACTTATACCCATAATACACCTCCCTGTGAAATTTGGCGGGAATTGTGTATTCTGCATCAGAGTTATAGGCCTTTGAAATCTGGTCCAGGAAGGCTGAAATAACATGCAAAATCTAGCACGTTACACACAATATTCAAATTTCAAGAGCTACATTTAACATTAATTACTTGTCAAAAGTTTCATTAATCTATTACAGTCATTAACCTAACATGTCTACATGATGATGCTAATGATCATTTAATTCTTTTACACCTGGAACTATTTTTTGGAAATTTTTGAAAAAAATACCCCAAATATGGCTAAATTTTTCAGAAAATGCCAAAAATGAAACATTTAATCACATGCTATGAGCTTGAAAAAATATTGAAAAAATTCTGCATTAAGTTTGCTATAGAAATCAGGTATTTTGATAAATATACAGTGGCTAATCCGTTTACATTAAGCAGATAATCACATAGAACCATTCACACATTTTCAGGAAATGGCACTTGCTGACCAAAGTAGATTAACTCAGAGTACACAGGGCTGATATGGATAGGCATAAAATGCCTTTTGAAACAAAACTAACAATTTAGAAGAATTTAGAATGAATTCTATTTGTCCATTCATTACATATACACTGAATAAATTACTTAAATGTACCCTAATTCATAAAGAGCCTTGGTTCATGAAAACTGTACTCTTAAAACAAAGGGAGATAACTCTACACATTAAAATCCAAAGTAGGGATTTCTTACAAACATTAACGAGAAACTATTTTAGAAATTACAAGTCCATCACCTTCTTTCAGCATTATCTGGTGTGATTAATCTTGAGGAGTTCATACCTTTTGTAGCGAGGATTCACCATTCAAAGTCATGGGTTTCTACATACATTGTGCATTTAGAGGTGAAAATGTCTGGTATGTTACCATGAACTATGATGACCAAGACTCAAATTAATGATGAGAGTGCCAAAAAGATATTACTACAGTAATACAAGTAGTAAAGCTTCTAGCAGACCTCATATATCTTGGGCAATCACTGTTCAATGCCAGCAACCAAACTCATACACATGCTACATTTGTTGGTAGTTACATTTCTAGGACACAAAGAGGGGAAAAAACTGACATAATAAGACTTTAGAGCAGTAATTTAAATAAAAGTTTGCAAGGCATTGATAATTTAGATGCTAAAATGACTATTTCTAACTAGTAAAATGTATATGTCTCATATAAATATCTATACATGAAGGTTTACATACTAGTATTCTAAAGTACTGAGGAAAATGTTGTGATGCCTACTCACCATCAGATTTCAATTGTTAAATTGTAAGAAAAATATGAATAAATGTATAAAATCAACTTACCATTTGTTGTTTTCTTCATTATTTCTCTGTCAAAATGGTGTTAACTGGGGGGGGGGGGGGGGGGTAGCAGGTGCCCCTTTACCATTTTTACCAGCTTGTATGTCCTGTCATGCAATCTGCTAGGCAGTGAAACATGTCATCATTGAAAGGAATCATAAAGTAACATAAGCCCTACTTTCCTCCTTATGATTTAATCAAAATAATATTAAAGGAAATATATATATACTTTTACATGTAATATGATTAATATGAGAGAGAGAGAGAGAGAGAGAGAGAGAGAGAGAGAGAGAGAGAGAGAGAGAGAGAGATAGAGAGAGAGGGAGAGGGGGGGGGTATATTTAAGGCTTTATAACTTAATGACAAATCGACCAATTCTTTTATGATTTGGGTGATAAGTAAAGTTAACATTAGAAAGTGTTTTTAGACATTTTGCAAGTACTTACGTCCCCTGTTTGACTCATTGATGACACCATGCTGTTCACACCCCGTTCAAATCCATTTCACACAATTTTTACCGTTATTTTTTCATATTATCTGCCAAAATTGAAAAAGAACCCCACAAAATGTCATTATTCATCCTAATTGTTTGAAAAATAACGAAAAATTAGACTTAAGTTGATAAACGTGGATTTTGACCTTTGACCTGATAGGACACAGACCACAATTATTTTCCCTTCTTATTCCTTTATACAAAAATAAATCATATAAAAAATTCCACCGGCTCAAATGAGTTCAAATACAGCATACCTATAGAATGACACTAGTCCAACAGCATATCCAAACTACAGGAAAATCAATCGAGAGGGGACTGAGATATGGCCCCTAAAATAACCCCTACCATGAAAAATTCACTTTCACTTTGGAATTTGTGTAAACATTGGCCTCTTTACACCCTTTCTATTGCGCCTGTAAAGATAATTTTTCTAAAAAATTTCCTGTCTGTATTTTTTTTCAAACCTTCTTCTTTCCATCCATGCCATTAAAGGAACCAAATTCGACCATTTAGTACCCCTAGGAATTTTTGAAATAATACATACATTTTTAGAATGGAACTACTTGCGTGGTCAATGAGCACGGGGTAAAAATAGTGGTATGTGACCTAATAATTACACAATTTTTCTTTGATTTTGATGAAACTTGGTAGGTAGACACTTATACCCATAATACACCTCCCTGTGAAATTTGGCGGGAATTGTGTATTCTGCATCAGAGTTATAGGCCTTTGAAATCTGGTCCAGGAAGGCTGAAATAACATGCAAAATCTAGCACGTTACACACAATATTCAAATTTCAAGAGCTACATTTAACATTAATTACTTGTCAAAAGTTTCATTAATCTATTACAGTCATTAACCTAACATGTCTACATGATGATGCTAATGATCATTTAATTCTTTTACACCTGGAACTATTTTTTGGAAATTTTTGAAAAAAATACCCCAAATATGGCTAAATTTTTCAGAAAATGCCAAAAATGAAACATTTAATCACATGCTATGAGCTTGAAAAAATATTGAAAAAATTCTGCATTAAGTTTGCTATAGAAATCAGGTATTTTGATAAATATACAGTGGCTAATCCGTTTACATTAAGCAGATAATCACATAGAACCATTCACACATTTTCAGGAAATGGCACTTGCTGACCAAAGTAGATTAACTCAGAGTACACAGGGCTGATATGGATAGGCATAAAATGCCTTTTGAAACAAAACTAACAATTTAGAAGAATTTAGAATGAATTCTATTTGTCCATTCATTACATATACACTGAATAAATTACTTAAATGTACCCTAATTCATAAAGAGCCTTGGTTCATGAAAACTGTACTCTTAAAACAAAGGGAGATAACTCTACACATTAAAATCCAAAGTAGGGATTTCTTACAAACATTAACGAGAAACTATTTTAGAAATTACAAGTCCATCACCTTCTTTCAGCATTATCTGGTGTGATTAATCTTGAGGAGTTCATACCTTTTGTAGCGAGGATTCACCATTCAAAGTCATGGGTTTCTACATACATTGTGCATTTAGAGGTGAAAATGTCTGGTATGTTACCATGAACTATGATGACCAAGACTCAAATTAATGATGAGAGTGCCAAAAAGATATTACTACAGTAATACAAGTAGTAAAGCTTCTAGCAGACCTCATATATCTTGGGCAATCACTGTTCAATGCCAGCAACCAAACTCATACACATGCTACATTTGTTGGTAGTTACATTTCTAGGACACAAAGAGGGGAAAAAACTGACATAATAAGACTTTAGAGCAGTAATTTAAATAAAAGTTTGCAAGGCATTGATAATTTAGATGCTAAAATGACTATTTCTAACTAGTAAAATGTATATGTCTCATATAAATATCTATACATGAAGGTTTACATACTAGTATTCTAAAGTACTGAGGAAAATGTTGTGATGCCTACTCACCATCAGATTTCAATTGTTAAATTGTAAGAAAAATATGAATAAATGTATAAAATCAACTTACCATTTGTTGTTTTCTTCATTATTTCTCTGTCAAAATGGTGTTAACTGGGGGGGGGGGGGGGGGGTAGCAGGTGCCCCTTTACCATTTTTACCAGCTTGTATGTCCTGTCATGCAATCTGCTAGGCAGTGAAACATGTCATCATTGAAAGGAATCATAAAGTAACATAAGCCCTACTTTCCTCCTTATGATTTAATCAAAATAATATTAAAGGAAATATATATATACTTTTACATGTAATATGATTAATATGAGAGAGAGAGAGAGAGAGAGAGAGAGAGAGAGAGAGAGAGAGAGAGAGAGAGAGAGAGGGAGAGGGGGGGGGTATATTTAAGGCTTTATAACTTAATGACAAATCGACCAATTCTTTTATGATTTGGGTGATAAGTAAAGTTAACATTAGAAAGTGTTTTTAGACATTTTGCAAGTACTTACGTCCCCTGTTTGACTCATTGATGACACCATGCTGTTCACACCCCGTTCAAATCCATTTCACACAATTTTTACCGTTATTTTTTCATATTATCTGCCAAAATTGAAAAAGAACCCCACAAAATGTCATTATTCATCCTAATTGTTTGAAAAATAACGAAAAATTAGACTTAAGTTGATAAACGTGGATTTTGACCTTTGACCTGATAGGACACAGACCACAATTATTTTCCCTTCTTATTCCTTTATACAAAAATAAATCATATAAAAAATTCCACCGGCTCAAATGAGTTCAAATACAGCATACCTATAGAATGACACTAGTCCAACAGCATATCCAAACTACAGGAAAATCAATCGAGAGGGGACTGAGATATGGCCCCTAAAATAACCCCTACCATGAAAAATTCACTTTCACTTTGGAATTTGTGTAAACATTGGCCTCTTTACACCCTTTCTATTGCGCCTGTAAAGATAATTTTTCTAAAAAATTTCCTGTCTGTATTTTTTTTCAAACCTTCTTCTTTCCATCCATGCCATTAAAGGAACCAAATTCGACCATTTAGTACCCCTAGGAATTTTTGAAATAATACATACATTTTTAGAATGGAACTACTTGCGTGGTCAATGAGCACGGGGTAAAAATAGTGGTATGTGACCTAATAATTACACAATTTTTCTTTGATTTTGATGAAACTTGGTAGGTAGACACTTATACCCATAATACACCTCCCTGTGAAATTTGGCGGGAATTGTGTATTCTGCATCAGAGTTATAGGCCTTTGAAATCTGGTCCAGGAAGGCTGAAATAACATGCAAAATCTAGCACGTTACACACAATATTCAAATTTCAAGAGCTACATTTAACATTAATTACTTGTCAAAAGTTTCATTAATCTATTACAGTCATTAACCTAACATGTCTACATGATGATGCTAATGATCATTTAATTCTTTTACACCTGGAACTATTTTTTGGAAATTTTTGAAAAAAATACCCCAAATATGGCTAAATTTTTCAGAAAATGCCAAAAATGAAACATTTAATCACATGCTATGAGCTTGAAAAAATATTGAAAAAATTCTGCATTAAGTTTGCTATAGAAATCAGGTATTTTGATAAATATACAGTGGCTAATCCGTTTACATTAAGCAGATAATCACATAGAACCATTCACACATTTTCAGGAAATGGCACTTGCTGACCAAAGTAGATTAACTCAGAGTACACAGGGCTGATATGGATAGGCATAAAATGCCTTTTGAAACAAAACTAACAATTTAGAAGAATTTAGAATGAATTCTATTTGTCCATTCATTACATATACACTGAATAAATTACTTAAATGTACCCTAATTCATAAAGAGCCTTGGTTCATGAAAACTGTACTCTTAAAACAAAGGGAGATAACTCTACACATTAAAATCCAAAGTAGGGATTTCTTACAAACATTAACGAGAAACTATTTTAGAAATTACAAGTCCATCACCTTCTTTCAGCATTATCTGGTGTGATTAATCTTGAGGAGTTCATACCTTTTGTAGCGAGGATTCACCATTCAAAGTCATGGGTTTCTACATACATTGTGCATTTAGAGGTGAAAATGTCTGGTATGTTACCATGAACTATGATGACCAAGACTCAAATTAATGATGAGAGTGCCAAAAAGATATTACTACAGTAATACAAGTAGTAAAGCTTCTAGCAGACCTCATATATCTTGGGCAATCACTGTTCAATGCCAGCAACCAAACTCATACACATGCTACATTTGTTGGTAGTTACATTTCTAGGACACAAAGAGGGGAAAAAACTGACATAATAAGACTTTAGAGCAGTAATTTAAATAAAAGTTTGCAAGGCATTGATAATTTAGATGCTAAAATGACTATTTCTAACTAGTAAAATGTATATGTCTCATATAAATATCTATACATGAAGGTTTACATACTAGTATTCTAAAGTACTGAGGAAAATGTTGTGATGCCTACTCACCATCAGATTTCAATTGTTAAATTGTAAGAAAAATATGAATAAATGTATAAAATCAACTTACCATTTGTTGTTTTCTTCATTATTTCTCTGTCAAAATGGTGTTAACTGGGGGGGGGGGGGGGGGGGTAGCAGGTGCCCCTTTACCATTTTTACCAGCTTGTATGTCCTGTCATGCAATCTGCTAGGCAGTGAAACATGTCATCATTGAAAGGAATCATAAAGTAACATAAGCCCTACTTTCCTCCTTATGATTTAATCAAAATAATATTAAAGGAAATATATATATACTTTTACATGTAATATGATTAATATGAGAGAGAGAGAGAGAGAGAGAGAGAGAGAGAGAGAGAGAGAGAGAGAGAGAGAGAGATAGAGAGAGAGGGAGAGGGGGGGGGTATATTTAAGGCTTTATAACTTAATGACAAATCGACCAATTCTTTTATGATTTGGGTGATAAGTAAAGTTAACATTAGAAAGTGTTTTTAGACATTTTGCAAGTACTTACGTCCCCTGTTTGACTCATTGATGACACCATGCTGTTCACACCCCGTTCAAATCCATTTCACACAATTTTTACCGTTATTTTTTCATATTATCTGCCAAAATTGAAAAAGAACCCCACAAAATGTCATTATTCATCCTAATTGTTTGAAAAATAACGAAAAATTAGACTTAAGTTGATAAACGTGGATTTTGACCTTTGACCTGATAGGACACAGACCACAATTATTTTCCCTTCTTATTCCTTTATACAAAAATAAATCATATAAAAAATTCCACCGGCTCAAATGAGTTCAAATACAGCATACCTATAGAATGACACTAGTCCAACAGCATATCCAAACTACAGGAAAATCAATCGAGAGGGGACTGAGATATGGCCCCTAAAATAACCCCTACCATGAAAAATTCACTTTCACTTTGGAATTTGTGTAAACATTGGCCTCTTTACACCCTTTCTATTGCGCCTGTAAAGATAATTTTTCTAAAAAATTTCCTGTCTGTATTTTTTTTCAAACCTTCTTCTTTCCATCCATGCCATTAAAGGAACCAAATTCGACCATTTAGTACCCCTAGGAATTTTTGAAATAATACATACATTTTTAGAATGGAACTACTTGCGTGGTCAATGAGCACGGGGTAAAAATAGTGGTATGTGACCTAATGGACTTTGACCGGTGTTTCGGTAGTTTTATTTTATCTACCAGGCTGTTTGATAGCATAAAACTTAAAAAGTAGAAACTTTAATAGCCGTGATGTCTGACGATGAAACATTGCGACAAGGTAAGAATAATGCATATGGTTACACTGTTTACGTTTCGAATTTCCTCCACACGTGTTATTAATTTATTTACATGCAATAATGTTAATAATATCAGAGACATAAATAACATTATTTATGTCTCTGATAATATATGATCAGCTTCTTGAATGTTTTAATTTTGTATCTTCCTCTTCTGATCAGCAATCTCAATGCTTTATCAAATTTCCTATAGTATTTTCACTGTTAATATTTTTTTTCTTGGGGGGGGGGGGGGGGGGTGTTAAGGGTCAATAGTCTATTTTTTGGTGGTAAACGTAATGAATCTGATTTTTTTTTTTTTTACTTATTTTTTTTTTTTTTTTTTTGTATTTTTTTATGATACATGTATTTTTTTAAGGAAGGGGCGATGATTGTTACTTGCTAGAGGGTCTCATTTTGATAACAACTTCACTATTTGAGTATGAATGTAACACTAATATGGCTGATGTTTCCATAGGTAGGGTTACCAGGGCGTGGTGTTCTGGACTTTCCAAATGAAACACTTTATTTCTTCATGTGTACTTTGGTCACGAATGGTCTCGATTTTGGTCAAATTTTCTTTCTCTTTTTTATTGATTACAACTTTTAGTAAATGCATTTCTAATGATCAACCAAAATTTTAGTGTCAGTCGTAGAGTTATGTATTAAGCAAAATACAGTTAGCTCGTAATTCTTTCATTTTGAAAACAAGGCCTGCATGTGTCATGCTCCAAAGTTAACATACATGTAATAGTACACTTTCCTCTTTGGGGATTTAATTCCTCTTTTTTAACATGTTGGATTATTTACTCTTCATTTGCTGAAACTTCTGTGCCAGTCAGATAGAGTTATGTTTTCTCTTCTTTCATTATGTTTTTGTTTTGCAAAACTTTGTATTGCAAATTTCTTAATATGTACATTCCTGGCAGTTCATTGCATAACTGTATTTATGCTGATCAGATTAAAAAAAAATTGATTATGTTCTTAAGAAATGTTTATGACATGCAAAAAGTTAATATTACTACAAAAAAAATTCTAATTTCTTTACACATTCTTTTCTTCTCTACTAGTCCCTTGTGGGATAAGCTAATTAAGTTTGCAATTTTTTAATAATCATTAATGAAATTAAAATGGTGAAGGGGGGGGGGGGTGAGATATGATTTTCATTTCACAAAATTAAGTGTATTAAATGTTTCTGTGTACTTTGAAACCAAAAATATGGTAGCCAAAGAATAACAATTAAGTTTTGGTTTATCAAAAAATATTCTTGTTATGAATATATATATTTTTTTATTTAAGGTGTTCGATTGAACCTATCTGCATGGATAGACAAACTGAAATGTGATGGGGATATCGAGAAACAGCACTTCTTCAAGAAGAAATTTATACAGAGGCTACGTACTTCCCCTGTTGCCATAGAAACTGACAAGGCCAATGAGCAGCATTATGAAGTCCCCACGGAATTTTTTAAAACAGTACATTTCTATCATAAAGTTCATAAAGATCAATTAAAAAATAAATAGCTGCTATGTTAAAATGTTCACTGGGATAGAAAATTGGTCGATCACTTATCATATATATATATCCTGTGTAGCCAGAAATGATGACCTTATTGAAGATAAATAATTTGCGTAGAATTATTAGTACATGTACCGGTTATTAATTTTTGATATGGATATATAAACCTGTGTGCATTTATTAAAAAATACTAAGCTTTATTGACATTAATGTAATGAAGCGATATGCTTAATATACTCTGTCCCTAGATATCCTCGATTCACATTTTGATTAATTACTCGATATTTTTGTATTAGAATACCTCAGTCTTCAATCAATGTTCATTCAAAAGTATGAAAAATTTCCAAGACTTCTCAGTTGAAACACCCCTGTTAGCTTATCAGGTTTCAATACAATGCTAAAAAATGTGATGTCTACGGGGATTTTGTATTGCAGTAAGCCCGATAACGTTGAGAAATTGCAAAAGGTATTTTGAGTGACTTCCAAATCGAGAAAAGTTGTAAACATTCCCCATTATAAATCTCAGTAAGAAATCTATTTTCAATCCTGTGATTTTTTTGAGTGAAAAATGATAATGTGTCAATGAAGATATCGTGGAAATTTTCCCTTTCATCGAATTAAATTGCACTTCTTTCATGGGTATGTATATTTCTATTAAAAAACGACCAAATGTGCTGCATAAATATCTTGGGACAGACTACGGTAAACAATTTTTAAATACCCGGTACCATGATTTATATGTGTGTCATATTAATTTTTTTTTTAGACTGAAGAAATTGGCATTGATAAGTTTAAATGAACAAATACCTGGTAGACAGTTTATTCATTTTTCCTTTGCAAAAAAAGATAAATTAATTGTTTGCAGAACAAAAATTAACAAATATAGGTTGCTCTTAAATCTCTTATATATTTTTAATGATAACATACTCATGAAATCAGATTCATTAAAAATAGGTTCTTGGACCAAGGCTGAAGTACAGTGGCTGTGTATGGAATGACAAAGTCCAGAACTTAGCAGAAGGTAAATATCAATCAAGATTATGCATACTGTAAACCAATTTTTATTCGCAGCGACTTTATTTCTCGATCAACTGCCGATAAACTGGTTCGCGATGACTTATGTTCGCGACCAAGCCTTATCCAGACCTGTATTGTTTAAAAAAACTATAGACAAAGGATTGGTTAGCGAAAAATATTCGCAACGACAAGGCTCTTGCTAACCTTGCGAAAATTTCTCGAACGCGAATAATAATTGGTTTACAGTATCTCAATCAAGATTTTAACCACTGTATACAGGGAAGTATTCACTCCTGTTTTATCACCCCGCTCTTGTTGTCAGCAGGCGAATTTAAGACTGGGCGAATTCCTAAGTCTCAAACTGTCTTTCTTCATCATGTTTATTCATAACTTTGTCTGGGCAAATTCAAGGTGGGATGAAATTGTTTGCAAGTGAATGAGGGCGAAAATAAATTGGGGCGAAAATAATCCTGTATAAGTTAAGTGTTTAACTGTTTTTTTTATGAAAATTAATTTTGTGAAAACAATTTTCACTGTACTGATGTTTGTGATTTCTAACTTTAACTGTATGTGTAGTTCATCATGGACTCTACTAAAAATTGTTTATTTTTAATTATCAATAAATCCCATGGTTGGTGGAATCAACATCATTTTGTATTTTTTGTTTCAGCGGAAGAAGTCACACTTCAATTGTACTGTGAAAGGGCAAAGATTGAAGATGGACAAACAGTGATGGTATGAAGAGCTAGATGATCAAGTGTAAATTTGTATTACTGTACATGAAAACATGTATGTCCTGTCAAAAATGCTTCATAGAGGTTTCATGTTAATTTTAGTAACAGCTTGTATTTCTGTACATGTATGTACTGCTTGCAGGGTAATTTTCATCCTATGTTATTTTCGCCCTTCTACACTTGCAAATATGGTTTCACCTTGGCTTTATAATTCACTTAGACACAGTTGTGCTTAAAAAGACATAATTTGACACATTGGAATTTGCCCAATCTTCATTTTGCTTGTTGACAACAAGGGCAAATAGGTGAATTAAATGAATAGGGAATTTCATAGGGAATTTTTTAGAGACACATTTCTTTTAGAACCTGCTTAATAAGAATTCAGAACTGAAAAAAATCTTGACCTAGCAAGTACATGGTTCTGTGGGTCCTCCACATCTTTGAGAAAAGTTGCGCATGCAAGCCCAAACTCTAAATTCCCTAAAGAAATGGATTTAATTTTAGCTTGCATTTAAGGTGGAATAACACATCATCACAAAATGGCTGACCGCTGATCGAAACGACATTTCTTTTATTGAAATGATTTTATGGACTGAAACATGTAAATTACTCCATATCTGAGTGGATAAAGTGTCGGACTTTTGATCCGTACATCCCGAGTTCAAATCCCGCAGGGGCTTTTGTTGTTACTTACTGGAATAATTATTTTAGAAATTCATTTTTTATCCCCAAACTGCAAATTGTTCGCTTATTTGACATTTGTACAGTTTATTTATTATTATATCTTTCATTATCAAAAAATTCCCTGTTAATTTGAGTGACTTTTTCCAGGTGTGGTATTCCACCTTAATTTGAAAAACAGAATAAAAGGTGTAGTTTGGGAAAAAATCAACTTTTAGAATGTATAATTTTTCATAGAAACAAAAGTCCATGAAGTATTTGAACTTGGGACCTCTTAGTCAATATTTGAAAGTACAGTAGAGGTAGACGCTCCATTTTGGTTTCACAATAATTTGAAACAGCCATTTTGTGATATACATGTACTATATAATAATTAAAGTGTAGAAGACCCTTAATTTAATTTGAAATTTTTTTTAGGATCTGGCTTGATGGTCAACAAACTAACCATCAGATCTTAAAGTTTTAAGATATGATTTAATTGTTTAGCTACAGGGTATATTTTATTATAAGTCAAGGGAGAAAATCCTTATATTTTACGTTTTAAAAACCATATATGATTTGAGCCTAAAACAGCCCCTTAAATGAACATCACCATTCTTTGTTTTTTTTGTACAGATATTCATGTACATGTAAAAAATTTTTAGTTTCCATTTTGATTCAAGTGCCCACAATTTAGAAATATGAAATCATATAAAGTTAACTATTTCCCGCCATTTTTGCATTTTTAGCATAGAACGACTTGTTTTTAAGCACTTTTTCTTTAAAAAAGCATTAGCGCATGCTTGAACAAACAAAATATTTTCATTAGAGATGTATCTATCCAAGACTAATAAGTGACAAAAAAATTTTGCATGTTCAAAGCTGCGTTCTATATTTCCCTTTCAAAAAACACTGAGAAAAATGTCATTTGTAGATGATTTTTTGGTTGAATTTTTGAAATTTTTTTTTTCAGGATTTAGGCTGTGGATGGGGCTCTTTTGGACTGTTTGTCCTACAGAACTATCCCAAATGTCATGTGACCTGCGTGTCCAACTCTAACACCCAGAGGCACCACATCGAGAGTGAGGGACTCAGGCTGGGTGTGTCCAACCGCCTGCAGTGTATCACAGCAGATGCCAATGAATTCACCACCAACAAGCGCTTCGACAGAATCGTCTCCATAGAGATGTTTGAGGTATTTTTTAAGATGTATGTTTTATTTTGATTAAGAAACAAACAGCAATTGAAAAAGTTCACTGGGATATGAACTTGGTTGGTCACATGATCAAATTCTGTGAAGCATGAAGGGCCTCTCAGAAGGATTGATTACATACCAAGCAAGTTCATTTCCCGGTGAACCTTTTAACATTGCTATTAATTACTTATATTTAGGTTTGAAAAAGACAAATCATTCAGAATTGTTAAAATTACCAAGATTTTATATTTAGAATAACCCAACTCTGACATTTCTATTCCAGCTGATGAGGAACTATTTAATCCAATTTCCATGTCTGAAAAAAAAAAATTCTGCACATGAAGAACTATTTAACATCCAATTTCCATTTCTGACATTTCTATTCTAGCTTATGGAGATCTGTTCCATCTTATTTCCAGCACAGAAGAATTATTCCACCCAATTTCTATCTCAGACATTTATATTCCAGCAAATGAAGAACTATTCCATCCAATTTCCATCTCTGACATTTCTCTTCCAGCACATGAAGAACTATTCCATCTAATTTCCAACTCTGACATTTCTATTCCAGCACATGAAGAACTATTCCATCTAATTCATCTCTGACATTTCTATTCCAGCACATGAAGAACTATTCTGTCCTGTTCCAGCGGGTCTCCTCCTGGCTGAAGCCGGCTGGACAACTCTTCATCCAGGTGCTCTGTCACCGACACTTCCCGTACTCTTTTGACACCAAGCCAGGGTCAGACACGGAGTGGATGGCCAAGAACTTCTTCACCGGAGGAACAATGCCCTCCGTGGATCTCTTCCATTACTTTCAGGTGAGGTTTCCTCTTACCTAGCCTTTTTTTAAACTCCCAAGTTAAAGTGGGCATTCTGAAGTCTGGGGTTTTTTTTAAGGATCCTTTATTCATAAATTGACAACTTTTATTCTTGAGATGGGTAGGGGGGATGGGGCCTTTGATGAAAGATTTGTTACAGAAAGAAATTTTTTCAAAGAAGGGTTTTGTATTCAAATATATAACTTTATACATACCAGTAAAAGAATTAAATTTTGAGAGTTTTATGAACTTGCACACATATATAAAGCACCTGCATAAAAAGGTGATTCACACAAAATATAAATCATAAACTTAGGGAGACATATGTATGTTAGACAATTAATGTAATTTATTTTAACTGAATGCACAAATGATTTTTTTTCTTGGTTGATGATAGAGAGGTGTTTATCCTTAATAGTTTCATGTTTTAGATTGTGCATGTACCTTAAGTTGAATTTTGTGTGCGTGTTTTTTTTTTTTTCATTTTTGTGTGATATGATAGATAGATGTTGATGATAGAAAGATATGTTAGTATATTTAGGGGCTATCTTTCTTTAGTTAGTGAAAGTAACTTGATATGAAATATCTACTTTACCTTTTCTGCATTCCATAATGATAGAGAGATGTGTACCTTGAGGATGAATGGCTGATCAATGGCTGTCACTACAGTAAGACCCTGGAGGCCTGGCTCGCCCTCATGGATAGACAGATGGACAAAGTGAAAAAGATCTTCACCCAGACCTACGGTCAGGAGGCAGACAAACAAATTTTTAATTGGCGGCTCTTTTTCATCTTCTGCTCGGAGGTGTTCGGCTACAATGGGGGAAACGAATGGCATATTGCTCAGTATAGATTCAAGAAGCAGCTCAGCAGTGCTCTGTAAATGTTATATATGTAATTACAGTGCTCTGTAAATGTTATATATGTAATTACAGGTTAGTTTTTTCAGGAATTGACAAAGTGTTATTCTGTTGAATTGAATGTTATGAAGGAGCTAATGAGTGGTATATTGCACTGTATATTAGATCCAAGAAACAGCTCAACAGTGCTTTGAAAAAGTTTTCAAATTTTTTTTTATCAAAATAAGTCTACACAATATGTAGTCAGACACATGATTGAAATTAGTTGATGGCATTTTATTTTAGTGGACTGAATGTTGGTTTTTTTTTCCAATGTCAGAACTACTGTTATGATACATTTTGACATTACCCAACCTGAGTTTCAATGTTTAACTCATAAATACATGTACATGTATGTGAATTACCAGTATTTGGTTGCATCGATCTATTCTGATTTTTATAAGAAATTGTTGAGTTGTGTAATTATAGTGTATCACTTATTTAAGTATTATTATCATTGTGTAAATTAGTATAATTTATTATTTATAGCATTAAGTGTTTTCAGTTTTGAATATCAATATTTTGTATGAGTATTTACTGTTATTAGTATTATTAGTATTGAATAGCATTATTACCAAGTATTATAGTATTCATTTGTGATAAAATGGAAAACCTACCTAAATCTTAGTATTGTACTAAATATGACTCAGCTTGGTGAAAAAAAATGCTTTTTCATGTTTTTGGACAACTTTTTTTTTAACTTAAACATAACATCCTAGGTAAAAAGGTGAATTTCATTTATTTATATTTAAAATTCAGGTATAATATATATATATATATATATATATATATATATATATATATATATATATATATATATATGTGCTGTTTGATGATAACCACAGTTTGAAATGTAGTGATGTTAAGATCAAACCTTATTCACCACGGTGGAAGGTGAAGAAGAATTATTTCTACCACTGACAATGATTGTTTCGAAATGCCTTTTTTAATGTGATGCATGTATATGGATGAATTTGTGGTGTATCTGAAGCTGTTTTGATTACCATGTATGATATTCCTGAATTGCATGATTATCTTTCTCCCCTACCCTTCTCTCTCTCCCTCTTCAGGGTACAGTCTCTCTCTCTCTCTCTCATCAAAGTATCTCTCTCTCTCTCTCTCTCTAACCTCTTTTTTCTGATTGTTCACAAATTTGATTAGCATTTCATTTGTTTTGTGAACATCTCTTTACAAAGACTTAAACATTTTCAAACAAAAATTTGAATGAGTCAATGAAATGCAAACTGTTAATATCACCTTTGTGTAAAAATCAAGACGGCTAACAATTTTTCTTTCGTTTGTGTTCACAACTAAATCCATTACATACATGTAAAATGTTTTTTCTATACTGATAATAAAAATAATATCTACGGTACTTCAGACAATCATTTGACTGTCCAAAGATTTTTACTCCATTTTTTTTTTATATTTTGGCATGAAAAGTTGGTCACGTTAAAATTCCTTAGATATTGGAAAGGTTGGTCATGTTAAAATTCCTGAGGTATTTGAGACGATATGCTTTTATAATCAGTGTTCAATGTTTATAAAACAAACACAAATTCGATAAGTATTAAATCAGTCTGAAATATTTTAACATATTCCAAGAAACAAAAACAAATTTTTAAAAAAAATCCTTTATTTTTGTAATAAGTTACATAGTGTTTTACATATATAGTTAAGTCACAGTTTATGACTTGTATAATAAAGTGCTGTATTTATGATTTATGACAATCAAAATTTAGAAAAAAACCCACACATTTCTTACTGGTTTATGTTAAAGGTAAATTCAGTGTTTCTACGCTGTTACAGTAATGCACAATGTTTTACATACGTCGATTTTATTTATTGCAATTAAATTTACAAATTTTGACAGTTTCTTTTTTGCACACTAGGTGAAGAATTTTTTAAACAATTAAAAGACAATATAACACAATATGAGATACAAGTATATCAAGTTTGATCAGCACCTTACCTTGTGATTTATTCACATTTAATAACTTTTTAACGCCAAGTCCAGATGTTAGCCCGAATTTGCTTTAGTGTAAAATACATTTTTTAAATTACTTAGCATACTTAGAAATTTGCCTACTAAATAAAGGTGTAATTCATATCATCAACTGTTACATGTATGTGCGACTCTTTGAAAATAAATTATTGATATATAATGGAGCCATATAATATGGACCATGCTCGTTTTAATTTTAAAATGCGACATGTATCTAATTTATTTTCTTTAATAAGGTGGTCAAGGGCACCTCTCGATATTAACATGGGTGAAATTACATTATAACCAAAAAGCTTTCACTGGTTAAGAGTTTTCAAATTTTACAATATCTGACCAAAAATATGATCAAAAAATGTTGGGGAAAGTAAAAATTATAAAAGGCCTAGCAGAATTCTAACTCACGAATTACAAATTCGTTCATGTAATTGACGCTCTCCACTGCGCCACGAATAATGAATGCAAGTTATGAGATTTTGTACACATGATATAAATTGTAAATGGTGTGAGTACTTCAATGTTGACACAGACAGATCGACAAAACGGCAGTAAACAAAATGTGCCATCTTTAGTCCTCATAGACCTACAAGTAGAAAATAAATTAATTATTATTCATATCGGTTATTTTTAGAACCATTTTAACAAGAGCCTGGACTTTCGGTAGTTGTGTCAAACAGCAATGTGACGTAGGCCTCTCTGTATTATTGTTGGCCACTAGCCTTGGCTTTTAAAAAATCAACAAGATTTGGCTTGCTTTTGAGCGAAGTCTATTCAATCTGTGTATATTTCATTTCGAAACCAGCGTCATTTTTAACTTGTTTTGACGCAAGAAATAGATTGCTACGTCCTACTGAAAAGTCCAAGGTGTTTTTAGAATGGTTCTGTCGTAATGGTGTCGTGACATTACAAGAAAGAATTAATACTTAATAATTACAGACTGTTATGATATCGACAATACACTTATTCAAGTTAACAAGATACTTACCTTATGTCATGGGATAGACATCGTAAACACACTTGCCTGTTGCCAAATTGACAGACTTTCTCGTTGTTAATTTAACAGATTTACAACACTGTGCCGGATAATTATGCCAGTGCCAAGGTGGCATTTTTGCACCCGCTTAAGATGCAGTTTCGTTAAAATATATATATACCAAATGATAGACCATTGACTAGAGAGTATATAACCACTTTTGTTTTTAGTGTGTTACACCTGACAGGTGAGATATTTACCTTTAAAAACTAATATCCCATAGGAAAATGATAATTCCCAAAGGAGAAACGATTCTCCTACAGGAAATATTGACAATCCTATAGGATTTTCAAAATATCCTATAGGAATTATATTTCCTATAGGAGAAAGCTGTTTCCTGTAGAAATTTGACTCAGACAGGTAGTTTTCCTATAGGAAATTAAACCTTCCTATCGGACTTTATTAAATCCTATCGGAATTGAAATTCCTATAGGAAGTTCTTGTATTCCGATAGGAAATTTCAAATTTCCTATAGGAGTTATGATTTTCCTATAGGAAAAATCATTTTCCTGTAGGAATTTAGTTTTGAAAGGTAAATATCTCACCTGACAAGTGAGATACAATGATAACAAAAGTGGTTTTAAACTCTTTAAGCAATGGTCTATCATATGACGTATTTGAATTTTTCGATATATGTAGCTTAGACGGGTGCAAAAATGCCACCTTGGCACTGGCATAATTATCCGGCACAGTGTTTTACTCGTTGTTAAATTTACACATTTACCCGCGTTGTTTACACAAACTAAGTCCTACCCATTGTTAAATTTGCAGACTTCTCCTGGTTTTTTTTTTTTTAATTTTGCACACTCGCGCGTTGGGTAAAGTAACAGACTTACCCGTTGTTTTTGCAGACTTTACCATTGTTGAATGTACATTTACAGACTTATCCATTGTTAAATGTACCCGTCGTGAAATATACAGACTTCACCATTGTACAATTAAAAGACTTACCCGTTCTTAATTTTACAAACTTACCCGTTGTTAGATTTACACACTTACCCGTTGTTAAATTTACACACTTACCCGTTGGTAAATTTACGCACTTAGCGCACTTGTTGTAGCATTAACAATCGACTTGGCACTCTTCCCATGTTCATTAAACATGGCCAAGGAAATAAGATACGTTGTATTTGGCTCTGCAATATGAATTAATGTTTTCCGTTAGAAAAATACTGCAATCAAGGAGACATAATTATTGGCTTGGATAAGACTGTTGATATGGTAACGTTTTGGATAACTGAACTTACTTAGGTTTTCTATTCTAAAACTTCTCTGACTCGCAGAAATAAACGCCTGGTTTTCATTTGGTTTCCGCGTCCCAAATCCTAAATTTAGAAACAAAATTGGGAAAGGATAAATTTATATGATATTCATGTTGATATTTTTTAAAACTTTGTAATATCATTTTCTGTTGCATTTAGCAGCAGATCTAGCATTGTGAACTTTGATCAAAGTTAGTGTCCGTTACGTCATAACCAGCTACTTGCTTCAATCGCAACCTCTCGGGTCTTTTCGTCAAAACATCTGTTGGTGTTTTTTTCCGAGCTCTGCCGGAAAGATCCGAGAAGCTGCGGTCAATACTCACCTAAAATAAATCCCACGATCACGTGCAGATAGTCTTTGAGGGGCGGTTTCCAGTTCACGTCTAAAAAGTTTGTTCCAGAGAAAACCGATGTGATGCTTGGAGTGGGCAAAGCATGTATTGTATCCTCTGTTAACAGTAATTGAAAAGTTAACTAGACATATTTCTCGACAAAATGTAAACTTGTGTACGTATTCGACTTCAATTAAAGCTGTTCTTTTAAATCTTTTTTTTACATTTAGATATAAACTTGACCTCAAGAATAAAAAAAAAGATGCGCATGTTCTCATTCGCTTTTTTTTAGTTTGATATAATTGAATTGACCGTTATTTTGCTGAAGTTTCGGTTGCCTTTTTTTGAATAATATTGAATTATGAGATATATTGTGCAAGTATTTTAAATTTTGGATTCGAACTCAAATTTCTCAATTTGATACAAACATTTCTTAACAACACATACTTGTATAAGAATTTCATTTTGTAGAAAATATTTACACACCTAAAGAAAACGTTTTGATGACGGCCGTCCGGGAAAGTTTGGCTTTGACGCCATCACTGTAATGGACGTTTACTCTGACGTAATACGTCGAGTCGAAAGAGAGGTTTCTGAGAACCAGGAACGTTGTTCTGTCTGCAAACATAACCGTCCATCTCTTCTCGCCCTGCTTCTTATAATACACGTTATAACCTGCAGAAACAGAAGCATATCAGTACGCAAAACGAACATAGTAAAACAGTTATTAAAATGATAAAGCAGTTTTTTCCTTCAGTTTAAAACATAGAACTGAACAAACCATTCATTAGATTTGTTAATGACTGTTTACGGAAATATGGTGGGTTGTTAGAGTCCAAAGAATGATTGATTTTCAATTGAAACAGTGTATATCAATCGGGATCATATTCTTTTCCCTCATATCTGAGACCATGTACATGTAAATTTATACGTAACATATCAATGGAATCTCTCTCTCTCTCTCTTTCTCTCTCTCTCTCTCTCTCTCTTTCTCTCTCTTACCCAGTAACTGTCCCTGTAGCTGAGCTGGAGGGAACCACCGGACGTTCACTGTTGGGATTTCCCCGTGATTCAACTCGAGGCTCACATTCTGCGGAGCGTCATCTGGCGATTAACACAAACTTTGTTTTACTTGCATATTAGTCTCGCGTCTTATAATTACCATATAATGATGGATATGGTGCTACAAATGTAACTATTTTTGGTACAAGAAATACACACCACATTGGTCGCAAATAACGCGGGGGTTAAAAAAAAATTGAACAAAAAGACCTTGTAGCAAATACATTATTTTTTTTTAATTTAATGGGAGCTGTTATCAGATGTACAGGAAAACGTTTACCTTAAGACTGTTTTCTTTTTTTTAAAAGTGAAGAGAAAATAGCTTTATGAACCTTATCAATACGGATTTGAGATGGTGAAAGAACCTTGGCGATTCAGTCCCAAACCCATGATCAAAATGACCAATTTCCTCACTCTTATTGGCAATATACATCTTGAGACAAACATCTAAATCTTAATATGTTAAGACTGTCTTTTTTATCATATATTATTATTATTTATACCATACTATGTATGCTTGGTATACAGTTAAGATTCATAATGATTGTGTTTCGAGGTACAAAAACTTTACGGTGTAACATTCATTTTAAAAATTGGCCTCGATCACATATATACATGCAGCATCATTTAAACAAGAACTAGTAAAAAAGAAATAATGACTGTGTTAGTGAAATAAGAATGTATATTGTTTTACCAAACTTGATGTCATCGTCGCTCTTGTCGACATCATTATCAATCAGTGGAACAATCGACATCTTCCCGTCACCTTAATGAAGATAAAGCAAGGTTTCGTTGGGTTGAGTCATACGGTGGTCTGCTCTTCATCCTTACATGTACCGCGCTTTTCAATTATTGAAATAGCTATAATCATGTCAGGTTGTTAAAACACATCGTAAACAAACGTTCATTCGCGGACTTACGAATAAATTTCGTGAGATATGCAGGAACCGCATTTTCGCGAATAATAAACCGTGAAAAAATTCTTTTAATATCTGTTGTTTTTTTTTCTTACATGATTTTTCCCATATATTTCATACTCAACAAAGCTAAAGTCGGTTCAGCGCTAGCGTTCTTTTTTTCGCGAAATTAATAAACCGCGTATTAAATTTATTTTACAGTCTTCGTTACATGTACCTGCCGTGGCCACAGCGATCACAGGTTCGCTTTCTCCAAAATTGTTGAAAGCCCGCACACTTACGATGTATTCATGGTTTTGTCCTAAATAAAAAACGTTGTTTCTGCGTTAAAAAATTGGTGGGCATGCATTAATTCTTATGGATTTCGTGGAAATATTATTATTAACAGTTTTGAGGATACGTAAATGGTTCACAATAACATTTTTGTTTGGCCGATACTGACTATGGATAGAAAATAATAAGATTGATACAGTTTATAAAATTGTCTATTTGTCTTTTTTAATGTGATGCATGTATATGGATGAATTTGTGGTGTATCTGAAGCTGTTTTGATTACCATGTATGATATTCCTGAATTGCATGATTATCTTTCTCCCCTACCCTTCTCTCTCTCCCTCTTCAGGGTACAGTCTCTCTCTCTCTCTCTCATCAAAGTATCTCTCTCTCTCTCTCTCTCTCTCTAACCTCTTTTTTCTGATTGTTCACAAATTTGATTAGCATTTCATTTGTTTTGTGAACATCTCTTTACAAAGACTTAAACATTTTCAAACAAAAATTTGAATGAGTCAATGAAATGCAAACTGTTAATATCACCTTTGTGTAAAAATCAAGACGGCTAACAATTTTTCTTTCGTTTGTGTTCACAACTAAATCCATTACATACATGTAAAATGTTTTTTCTATACTGATAATAAAAATAATATCTACGGTACTTCAGACAATCATTTGACTGTCCAAAGATTTTTACTCCATTTTTTTTTTATATTTTGGCATGAAAAGTTGGTCACGTTAAAATTCCTTAGATATTGGAAAGGTTGGTCATGTTAAAATTCCTGAGGTATTTGAGACGATATGCTTTTATAATCAGTGTTCAATGTTTATAAAACAAACACAAATTCGATAAGTATTAAATCAGTCTGAAATATTTTAACATATTCCAAGAAACAAAAACAAATTTTTAAAAAAAATCCTTTATTTTTGTAATAAGTTACATAGTGTTTTACATATATAGTTAAGTCACAGTTTATGACTTGTATAATAAAGTGCTGTATTTATGATTTATGACAATCAAAATTTAGAAAAAAACCCACACATTTCTTACTGGTTTATGTTAAAGGTAAATTCAGTGTTTCTACGCTGTTACAGTAATGCACAATGTTTTACATACGTCGATTTTATTTATTGCAATTAAATTTACAAATTTTGACAGTTTCTTTTTTGCACACTAGGTGAAGAATTTTTTAAACAATTAAAAGACAATATAACACAATATGAGATACAAGTATATCAAGTTTGATCAGCACCTTACCTTGTGATTTATTCACATTTAATAACTTTTTAACGCCAAGTCCAGATGTTAGCCCGAATTTGCTTTAGTGTAAAATACATTTTTTAAATTACTTAGCATACTTAGAAATTTGCCTACTAAATAAAGGTGTAATTCATATCATCAACTGTTACATGTATGTGCGACTCTTTGAAAATAAATTATTGATATATAATGGAGCCATATAATATGGACCATGCTCGTTTTAATTTTAAAATGCGACATGTATCTAATTTATTTTCTTTAATAAGGTGGTCAAGGGCACCTCTCGATATTAACATGGGTGAAATTACATTATAACCAAAAAGCTTTCACTGGTTAAGAGTTTTCAAATTTTACAATATCTGACCAAAAATATGATCAAAAAATGTTGGGGAAAGTAAAAATTATAAAAGGCCTAGCAGAATTCTAACTCACGAATTACAAATTCGTTCATGTAATTGACGCTCTCCACTGCGCCACGAATAATGAATGCAAGTTATGAGATTTTGTACACATGATATAAATTGTAAATGGTGTGAGTACTTCAATGTTGACACAGACAGATCGACAAAACGGCAGTAAACAAAATGTGCCATCTTTAGTCCTCATAGACCTACAAGTAGAAAATAAATTAATTATTATTCATATCGGTTATTTTTAGAACCATTTTAACAAGAGCCTGGACTTTCGGTAGTTGTGTCAAACAGCAATGTGACGTAGGCCTCTCTGTATTATTGTTGGCCACTAGCCTTGGCTTTTAAAAAATCAACAAGATTTGGCTTGCTTTTGAGCGAAGTCTATTCAATCTGTGTATATTTCATTTCAAAACCAGCGTCATTTTTAACTTGTTTTGACGCAAGAAATAGATTGCTACGTCCTACTGAAAAGTCCAAGGTGTTTTTAGAATGGTTCTGTCGTAATGGTGTCGTGACATTACAAGAAAGAATTAATACTTAATAATTACAGACTGTTATGATATCGACAATACACTTATTCAAGTTAACAAGATACTTACCTTATGTCATGGGATAGACATCGTAAACACACTTGCCTGTTGCCAAATTGACAGACTTTCTCGTTGTTAATTTAACAGATTTACAACACTGTGCCGGATAATTATGCCAGTGCCAAGGTGGCATTTTTGCACCCGCTTAAGATGCAGTTTCGTTAAAATATATATATACCAAATGATAGACCATTGACTAGAGAGTATATAACCACTTTTGTTTTTAGTGTGTTACACCTGACAGGTGAGATATTTACCTTTAAAAACTAATATCCCATAGGAAAATGATAATTCCCAAAGGAGAAACGATTCTCCTACAGGAAATATTGACAATCCTATAGGATTTTCAAAATATCCTATAGGAATTATATTTCCTATAGGAGAAAGCTGTTTCCTGTAGAAATTTGACTCAGACAGGTAGTTTTCCTATAGGAAATTAAACCTTCCTATCGGACTTTATTAAATCCTATCGGAATTGAAATTCCTATAGGAAGTTCTTGTATTCCGATAGGAAATTTCAAATTTCCTATAGGAGTTATGATTTTCCTATAGGAAAAATCATTTTCCTGTAGGAATTTAGTTTTGAAAGGTAAATATCTCACCTGACAAGTGAGATACAATGATAACAAAAGTGGTTTTAAACTCTTTAAGCAATGGTCTATCATATGACGTATTTGAATTTTTCGATATATGTAGCTTAGACGGGTGCAAAAATGCCACCTTGGCACTGGCATAATTATCCGGCACAGTGTTTTACTCGTTGTTAAATTTACACATTTACCCGCGTTGTTTACACAAACTAAGTCCTACCCATTGTTAAATTTGCAGACTTCTCCTGGTTTTTTTTTTTTTAATTTTGCACACTCGCGCGTTGGGTAAAGTAACAGACTTACCCGTTGTTTTTGCAGACTTTACCATTGTTGAATGTACATTTACAGACTTATCCATTGTTAAATGTACCCGTCGTGAAATATACAGACTTCACCATTGTACAATTAAAAGACTTACCCGTTCTTAATTTTACAAACTTACCCGTTGTTAGATTTACACACTTACCCGTTGTTAAATTTACACACTTACCCGTTGGTAAATTTACGCACTTAGCGCACTTGTTGTAGCATTAACAATCGACTTGGCACTCTTCCCATGTTCATTAAACATGGCCAAGGAAATAAGATACGTTGTATTTGGCTCTGCAATATGAATTAATGTTTTCCGTTAGAAAAATACTGCAATCAAGGAGACATAATTATTGGCTTGGATAAGACTGTTGATATGGTAACGTTTTGGATAACTGAACTTACTTAGGTTTTCTATTCTAAAACTTCTCTGACTCGCAGAAATAAACGCCTGGTTTTCATTTGGTTTCCGCGTCCCAAATCCTAAATTTAGAAACAAAATTGGGAAAGGATAAATTTATATGATATTCATGTTGATATTTTTTAAAACTTTGTAATATCATTTTCTGTTGCATTTAGCAGCAGATCTAGCATTGTGAACTTTGATCAAAGTTAGTGTCCGTTACGTCATAACCAGCTACTTGCTTCAATCGCAACCTCTCGGGTCTTTTCGTCAAAACATCTGTTGGTGTTTTTTTCCGAGCTCTGCCGGAAAGATCCGAGAAGCTGCGGTCAATACTCACCTAAAATAAATCCCACGATCACGTGCAGATAGTCTTTGAGGGGCGGTTTCCAGTTCACGTCTAAAAAGTTTGTTCCAGAGAAAACCGATGTGATGCTTGGAGTGGGCAAAGCATGTATTGTATCCTCTGTTAACAGTAATTGAAAAGTTAACTAGACATATTTCTCGACAAAATGTAAACTTGTGTACGTATTCGACTTCAATTAAAGCTGTTCTTTTAAATCTTTTTTTTACATTTAGATATAAACTTGACCTCAAGAATAAAAAAAAAGATGCGCATGTTCTCATTCGCTTTTTTTTAGTTTGATATAATTGAATTGACCGTTATTTTGCTGAAGTTTCGGTTGCCTTTTTTTGAATAATATTGAATTATGAGATATATTGTGCAAGTATTTTAAATTTTGGATTCGAACTCAAATTTCTCAATTTGATACAAACATTTCTTAACAACACATACTTGTATAAGAATTTCATTTTGTAGAAAATATTTACACACCTAAAGAAAACGTTTTGATGACGGCCGTCCGGGAAAGTTTGGCTTTGACGCCATCACTGTAATGGACGTTTACTCTGACGTAATACGTCGAGTCGAAAGAGAGGTTTCTGAGAACCAGGAACGTTGTTCTGTCTGCAAACATAACCGTCCATCTCTTCTCGCCCTGCTTCTTATAATACACGTTATAACCTGCAGAAACAGAAGCATATCAGTACGCAAAACGAACATAGTAAAACAGTTATTAAAATGATAAAGCAGTTTTTTCCTTCAGTTTAAAACATAGAACTGAACAAACCATTCATTAGATTTGTTAATGACTGTTTACGGAAATATGGTGGGTTGTTAGAGTCCAAAGAATGATTGATTTTCAATTGAAACAGTGTATATCAATCGGGATCATATTCTTTTCCCTCATATCTGAGACCATGTACATGTAAATTTATACGTAACATATCAATGGAATCTCTCTCTCTCTCTCTTTCTCTCTCTCTCTCTCTCTCTCTTTCTCTCTCTTACCCAGTAACTGTCCCTGTAGCTGAGCTGGAGGGAACCACCGGACGTTCACTGTTGGGATTTCCCCGTGATTCAACTCGAGGCTCACATTCTGCGGAGCGTCATCTGGCGATTAACACAAACTTTGTTTTACTTGCATATTAGTCTCGCGTCTTATAATTACCATATAATGATGGATATGGTGCTACAAATGTAACTATTTTTGGTACAAGAAATACACACCACATTGGTCGCAAATAACGCGGGGGTTAAAAAAAAATTGAACAAAAAGACCTTGTAGCAAATACATTATTTTTTTTTAATTTAATGGGAGCTGTTATCAGATGTACAGGAAAACGTTTACCTTAAGACTGTTTTCTTTTTTTTAAAAGTGAAGAGAAAATAGCTTTATGAACCTTATCAATACGGATTTGAGATGGTGAAAGAACCTTGGCGATTCAGTCCCAAACCCATGATCAAAATGACCAATTTCCTCACTCTTATTGGCAATATACATCTTGAGACAAACATCTAAATCTTAATATGTTAAGACTGTCTTTTTTATCATATATTATTATTATTTATACCATACTATGTATGCTTGGTATACAGTTAAGATTCATAATGATTGTGTTTCGAGGTACAAAAACTTTACGGTGTAACATTCATTTTAAAAATTGGCCTCGATCACATATATACATGCAGCATCATTTAAACAAGAACTAGTAAAAAAGAAATAATGACTGTGTTAGTGAAATAAGAATGTATATTGTTTTACCAAACTTGATGTCATCGTCGCTCTTGTCGACATCATTATCAATCAGTGGAACAATCGACATCTTCCCGTCACCTTAATGAAGATAAAGCAAGGTTTCGTTGGGTTGAGTCATACGGTGGTCTGCTCTTCATCCTTACATGTACCGCGCTTTTCAATTATTGAAATAGCTATAATCATGTCAGGTTGTTAAAACACATCGTAAACAAACGTTCATTCGCGGACTTACGAATAAATTTCGTGAGATATGCAGGAACCGCATTTTCGCGAATAATAAACCGTGAAAAAATTCTTTTAATATCTGTTGTTTTTTTTTCTTACATGATTTTTCCCATATATTTCATACTCAACAAAGCTAAAGTCGGTTCAGCGCTAGCGTTCTTTTTTTCGCGAAATTAATAAACCGCGTATTAAATTTATTTTACAGTCTTCGTTACATGTACCTGCCGTGGCCACAGCGATCACAGGTTCGCTTTCTCCAAAATTGTTGAAAGCCCGCACACTTACGATGTATTCATGGTTTTGTCCTAAATAAAAAACGTTGTTTCTGCGTTAAAAAATTGGTGGGCATGCATTAATTCTTATGGATTTCGTGGAAATATTATTATTAACAGTTTTGAGGATACGTAAATGGTTCACAATAACATTTTTGTTTGGCCGATACTGACTATGGATAGAAAATAATAAGATTGATACAGTTTATAAAATTGTCTATTTGTCTCGTCTATACACATAAGAGAGAGAGAGAGAGAGAGAGAGAGAGAGAGAGAGAGAGAGAGAGAGAGAGAGAGAGAGAGAGAGAGAGAGAGAGAGAGAGAGTCAGCTACTTCTTACTGAGTTTATGAATGGTGTACTGATTTTTGTTGGCGCCAAGAATTTCTCGATACACCTCGGGAATGAACCTTCCGTAGCCTACGATGTATCCATTGACCGGGACCTCTAGCCGCTCCGGTCTCTGCCAATGTAATGTGATTCCATATGGCACCTGCTTCGTGGTGAAATTTATGGGTGGTGCCGGTGGTTCCTTCACAACTAAATTAAGTAACACCAATACAATGCATGGCAAAAACTTACGGTTACGGGTTTTGACATGTTTTTATGATTTCAAATCCTAGGATATTTTTGTTTTTATATTTTCCAAATATACGACTTTATTTTACACCTTTTTAAAACTGAAATGTTTATTTGCAAAAATACTTTCTTTGAAAAAACGGGTTTTTTTATTTTATAAACATACTATCAACCTAGGTGGAAACATAAACATGACGTCATATATTACCCGGAAGAGGAGGAGTCGTTGCTGTCAGCCATGTTGTATACGGCCCTGTTTCATTAAAAGTGAGCGCAGCGACTCGCACATAATACGTCGTGTCTGGTAGTAAGTCTGTTAATTAATTAAATATCAATAATTAATTAATTGAATAAATATCAATATAAACTCAAGGATCATGATAGGCCTATTTTGCGTTTAATGGTTGCATGCTTAACCTACATATATGCAATCAAAATTAAATTAGAAGATTGAAAAAAACAGGGTTTTTTTATAAAAGGTTGTTTCCGGTTATTTTTATGATTCTACCGCATTCAAATATTCAGAGAACACATACATGGAAATGAAATTCACTCGCAATAAAAGAATATATAATCTAATTTGTTCATCTAAAAACTATCATTTAGCTAAAAATAAAACGTCCATACATTAAATCTTTGAAATTTGAACATTTTCTTATATCTTTATACAAAGATCTTTTTCTTAAGGAAATTAATATAGTAAAAAAAATGGCCGCATCCATCCAGCCCTCTTAATGGAACAAAGTAACATAGTGTTTACCCCCGAGGATGACTTTGGTATCGTTACTGTATTGGACAGAGTCCCTGGCTGTGTCCGATGTCCGGTAACCCACGATGTACTCTGTGATGGCCCCGCTCCTTGGGGGCTCGGGAGGGGGGCTCCAATGTAGGGCGATTTCCTATCATATAGAAAAGATTCGTTACCGGAACGAGTTGTTTTTTACTGCAGTTAATTGTCGCAGTTCTTACATTTTACAGATGTTGTTGACTTGGTTAATATAATGATGATGAATAAGGAGGAACTCTGATTTAGCACAGGCATCGGTTCACAAATCGAACCCAGCCGAATGTCTGCGCTGACAGAAGAGTATAAAAATCTAACTTGCATTATCATGATTGTATCTAACTGTTAAAAATCAACTCTGTAAAATAAAAAAAATATGTACCTCTTTACTGTTTTACTTCAATATAACTATCAACAATTCCTTACCGTATAGTTCACTCTGTCGACGGTCAGATTTTGGGGCGTGGCAACAGGTGCGCCAGCCAAGGTGCGCACAACAATGGACGAATCATTGCCCACTTTCTCGTTAAAGTACGGGATGATAGAGATAAAGTACGACTCTGGGCCGCTTAGCCCAGTCAGCACGTAGTTATTATAAGACGGGCCCAGCCATTGGTCGACGATGTTCGAATCGTTATACTCGAGGGGGCGGTACCTCAGCAGAAATCTGGCCAATCGCTTGTTAGTGGGCGGGTCCCACTCTAGAAGAATTGAATTTGAAGACAGCGGCTTCCCCCGGAGATTTCCTACTGCACCTGTTTGTCTTGAGTCTTCGTCGTCTAAGTACATTAAAAATTCATATATATAAAGATATTCATGATTTTGCGGGAAAAGATAATAATATGCAATAGACTACGATGGTTTAAGAGAAAATACAGCTGCAAATGTTTGAATTTGATTCCATAATAGGTATGTACATTTATTTTATTTTTTTCAATTTTAATTTGCTGTTTTTCAACCGGTTCAAGACAATTACAATAAAACTTTTATTACTATAACAGTAAATTTAACGGATTGGTTTTATTTTTTTTGCGGTTGAGATAAAATTTAGAAATAATTTTTTTTTACGCAAATAAGTTCACTTCTACAGTATAACATGTTCCTGTTGATTTTTATTGTAGTTATATACAGTAGAGTTACCTGCAAGAGGTTTGTAAATCCTGAGAATTGGATCACTAGCCCCCGCATTGTTGACTGCCGTTAAGTATACTGTCGCCTCTTGCGTATCGTCTGCAAAATACAGAATTTTGGTGACTCATTATAAGTATAATTATAAGGTAGTACGGTACACCTGTCGATATTAATGTGAATAAAAAATATTTCATAATTCAAATACCTTCATCCAATAGAATTTTAAATTTTCAATGTTTGACCAATTATACAGTTCAGAAATTTTGCAAAGGGCTAAGGTGAAAATTTTATTATTATATTTCCTTTTAGTTAACAAAAGAGTTACCAAAAAAAAGCGCATTGATAATAAAACCCTTTAGTTTATAGTTTAGTTTAACATATTCATTGACACCAATTTTTTTCTAAATCTACGATAGGCAATGCTACATGTAGTTATAATTACTAATACAATTGTTTTTTGTTTTTTTTTTTACCAAAATCCGTTAAAGTGTAGTTACGTCCCCTGTTGTCCGTTAGGTGTCGCTGTAGGACATCGCCCTGATAGATGTCCAGTCTGTACTGCCGTATGTGGGTCATGTACTCAGGGTGGGGCGGCAGCCAGCGCACCGTCATCGACGTCTTATTGACCATCAGAAAGGCATCAGCAGGGGGCGTGGGTCGCCGGTTTTCTGTAGAGATTATTTTTTTTTTAAATTCAATTAATTTGTATCATATTTATAAACAAATTTTTGAATGGTAAAACCCTCTTTTGATAATTGCGATACTTCCTTTTTTCCAGGCATATTGGCATAGTTTAGGAATGCTTCAAATGACGTATATTTGAGACTACTGTATACAATGTCATTTAGCAACAAATTTTGATGGATTGCCTTGCAAAATAGGAGTACTGGAGATATCGTGAAGGAGTTAATTTTTAAGAAAAAAAATGTAAAATCTATTGCGAATCAAACATTTGTTTTATTCTATTAACACTTAAGCATTGAATCATTATTTTTTAAAAGATGTGGTCTCATAACTGCAACGGTGTGTGCATACAAATTGAATAACTCGGCTAGCGCTTATATTTACATTTTATAGCATTTATTCCCTTTTCGTAAATATGATTTATTTTTTAATAATCTCTGCCTTATTCAACGAGTAATGCGCAATTAACGTAAGAGCCATTGGAACAGCCGAATTATCCTGACAAAAATAGTGCACAGCGTTTTAGATTCTAATAACACAATTTAATTTTTCTTTCTGTAATTAGATGAATTTACTTTTGATGTACTAAGAAAATAATTAATTGAATTCATTTAACCGTTGAAAAATATTTACGTCAATGAAATAATAATCAGCGTAAGTATAATATCAGATCGTGATCCGGTTTGAAGTTGCGAGGAGAGTCAGTCATGTTCACCGAGAAGTAATGAAGGAAGACTGAATGTATTCATACGCACCAGATTTGGTGATTGGATCTTCTGTGTTATATGTAAATATCACTCAAATCAATCAATGCAATTTAATAGAGGGAAAGAAAGTAATTATAAATATAATGTAATAAACGTTGTATCATTAGGTTCAACACACAAGTTATCTCTTAATTTTAAAAAAAACCAAATCCCTTTAAAAAACTGTAAGTACCCAAGAAGAAGTTTTCGGGGATGGTTTCAACTGTTATTACGTCAGAAGCTACGTCATATCTTCCGTACACTGCCATCACTTTTATGTCATAGGTTGACCGCTTACGTAAATCTACAATCACAGAAGATTTCTAAATTCATTACAAATTTTGTGGAATTATGGCTTCACTATAAACTCAGTATTTAAAATCATTTTAAATTCACGAGAAGGACAATGTATGTATATATCAACATATAATGAGGACTGTTTTAAAGAGTTTTTTTATGCTAAACCTTGTAGAAGCATCGTAGAAGTGGGTGGAAACGCTTTTCTGACTCGGAAGTCTGTGTCAGTTTTTCTCTTGTAGAAGACTTTGAACAGGTCTGGTGCAGTCGAGGAGTTTGTGAACCAGTTCAGCGCAATGACCTTTAAAATCATAAAAAAAAGACGTGAATATAGATAAGAACCAACGTAATTTTTAACTTTTTTGGACGCAAGAAATAGTTTGTTTATGTATTCCAGGATGTCTAAGGCCTTGTCATAATTACCGTATCATTCCAAAAAAGAGTATGGAGTGTGGGTTTCGGAAGCGATTTCTCTGTAACAACGGAAATGACGTCACTTTCACTTGACCGTAGCCCCTCGGGTGTTACCGCTACCACGTATATCCTGTATTCGGTACTCTCAGTGAGATGTCTAATGACACAACGATTTAAGGCCACTTCCTCCTCTCGCCGATACCTTCCATTGACGTCTGATAACGTCACTATGTACGTCACGTTCAGATATTCGTGTTCGATCGTGGTTTCCCATTCGACTTCGATTTTTTTTGACGTCATCGCTCGAGCCGTGACGTTTACAACCGGAGATGGAATTGGACCTGTGATTCAGAAGAGTTTTTTTTTATAAATCTACTGATTAGCATAAAAAACAGACATCATATTGAATTTATTACCATGTACATTCAGTTTAACAACGTACGTGAAACGAAATTAACACCTCAGTTTTTTTTTTATCGAAGTGAGAAAAATGAAGATTCATTGCATGTTGTTGGTTTGTTTATAAAAATAGTTTTTAAAGTAATAATAAAGATTTCATTTATTTTAAAGGTGGGATCCCTTTTATTTACTTGTATTTCCAAGCGGAACAACGGATTTGGATTTTGTATGCATTCCTTGTTCGCAACTCAATGCCCCCATTGTATTTTGAAAGTTTTAGACATTTTATAGAAATAATTACCAATTTCTCTCACTTCACAATACAAGTCAATTGATAAAAAATTTGGTGTCCGTAATTTCTTTTTTTTTCAAAATGGAAGCATTCAATTATTTAATAGTTGATAGTTACATACACCACAAATTATAATGGTCTATTCACATTACCTGTTACAACTATGCCGTGTTCTTGTGTTACGTTTTCAAATACATTTTGCGCGTGGCATGTCGGATTTTGGAAATCCTCGGGAATGTTGTATAACTCTAGGAGAAGAAGATACTTGTCGAAGCTGTCCTCTTCAAATCTGGTGACGTCATAGTTAGTCTAGAGATCAAAGTACATATGTATTAGGGTCAGTTAAATTTTAAACTGTGTCAGCAAATGTCATAAACATGTCCCCACCCCCTCTCCCTCGAAAAAAAGAAAATTATTTTTATTTAATCTATACTGGAATAAAATAAGAATTAAATACCAAGTATTATTTTCAATCATTCAAAAAAAAAAAATCTAAGGGATAAGGATTTGTTTTTATTTTATGAAGTAATCGTTTATACATGAAACTCGATGCGCGATGTTAATCAACTAATCGTTTGTTTAATAAGGAAAGGTACACCAAGATCCAAAAGAAACCTACAAACCCTTGTCCCAGCACCCATTCATAATGAGGCTGCGGCGTGCCCTGTACGATACATCGCAACGTCACATTCCCGCCCACTAAAGTCACGTGGGCTCCTTCTGTGACGACAGTCACCGGAACTGCATAATTAAATCAAACAATATGATCTTTATTAAAAAGTTATTAAAGTTTCAATTGTTCGTTTTTATATATGTTTTGTCATATGTAGGAAATGGGCACGTAACCGAAAATTTAGCATCAAATGTTACTGTATCCTTTGCAAAAGGGGAGCGATAAATCATGCAAAACACCTCTCTCTCTCTCTCTCTCTCTCTCTCTCTCTCTCTCTCTCTCTCTCTCTCTCTCTCTCTCTCAGCACAAGAATCAATTGCAATAATATACATGAACATATTGGTACATACTCAACGGGAGGTAACTTACCAGGGGTTTTAAACGGGGTTGTCACACTGGCTTCTTTTTTAGATTTAGAAGTGACTCCTTGGATCGTGACATTAAACTCTTGACCAGGGTCAAGGCTATACACCTCGAGAGCGATAGGATCCCCATAGATTTCCTTTATGTACAATATATGGGAATCTGCGACATAAATTTTTGAAATCTTATGCGGATATTCATATTGAAAAGAAGTTCAATACATATACATTATACAACACTCTGTTTTCTTCCTATTGTTTAATATAAGTTTGGACATGCACAAAATTAACAGTTGTATTTACCTTGCGTTATTTCCACCAAATACGTCACTACTTCGCTAGAAATGTCATTCCATGTAATATTTACCCCGCCGGAAATCTGTTCTATTTTTAGATTAAAAAGTTCTTCTGGGCTACCTGTATAATCATATAAAAAATATGTAGCTACAGAGCGAAACTGTAGGTTAACTTTATTTCGTTTTCCTTTGCGTATATTGTTTTTAATACACGTATAGTTATTATTATACAACTGTCTTTGTGTTGACTCTTACACTAGAAAACTGATTACCGGTATTTGATTTTTTTTCCTAACGCCAACGGTTGTTCAGCAATGACTCCTAATATACAATAACTATAAACTGTCAAAGCACTATAATCTTTTTCATTCAATAATCTAAATGAAAATTGACTACTTTCAGAAAAAAAATTTAATTTATAGTAGTAATCAATTGAAAAACAGCAATAACAACAATTTAATCTCACGTGGCACAGTTTCAGTAACGGAAGTATCCACATCGCCATCACGCTCGTTATTGCGCTTTCCCGGAAGTTTGACTACAATCCATGGCGTATAGGCTCCCGTGGTATACCGAGAAAACGCGGCGATTCTGACTTTGTAGAATTCTCCCTTCAGCAAGTCTATGAATAGAAAAATAGGATTTTCTTAAATTAGGAATAAAGATTTTCACCATGATTAATATGGAAATACAATATGATTTCTGTTTATTTAAAATTATGCGACAATATTAATAAAATTGAATGTATTGAACTCTTAATCTATGCAGTCAAATAACCGATAGAATTAAATAAAATTTAATCAAACCCAGGTTGTGACCAATTTATGTATTGATTTACCATGTCAGAACTTTTAGTACTTTGATTTTTGCAGTTTCAAAAAAATAAAGATAGCATTTTTTCTTTCTTTTTTATTTATATCTACATTTTCCGTAAAGTAAAGTAACCAGTGAATGCCAGAGACCTTATGTCTAACAACGATTTTTTTTTTTGGTTGGGGGCTTGGTTTTATATCGGTTTTTTGATTTTTCTCTTTTTTTTTGGGGGGGGGGGGGGGGCAGACTTACCCGTTTATCTTGAGAAAAATTTTTAACCTGTGTCAGTATGGGTTTTAGAGATAAAGAATCTTATGTCAAATCCTTATCTACTAAATTTCAATATAAGTCATACATTGTTTCATTTTTTTTTCTTTCTATTACAAGTATATGTATGTGATTTTCAGAAGAAAAACAATCATGATACGTGAATGAAGGTATCAAATGCCTTATGGTACAGACTGACAATCTGGGTTTTTTTGGTGGCTTTATTTTTTTATTTTTTTTTTTTTACCTGAGATGACGTAGTTGGACTTCCAGGGACTGGCCTTTGCTGAGCACATATCCCCCCGCTGCACCCCGCGTCTCTTGTACTGAATCTTGTACCCGGTCAACTTGACGGTCGGCTTCTTCTGGGGTGTCCAAGTCAGGCGGATCTTCTGTTGGTAAAAAAAAATGAATCTATTATTAGAAACAAATTTCCATTGGTTGTATATGAAGTCTTTTAGCGTTTTTTCTTCGCTGTGTATTTTTTGTTTGTTTGTGTTCTGCTTTATTTTTTTTTTTTGGGGGGGGGGGGGTTATTTTTAGGGGGGGGGGGGTGATTCGTGGGTTTTTTGGGGGTATTTTGGGTTTTGTTTGTTTTTTGTTTTTTGCTATTTTTATATTAAGTTTATTTTTCCATATTCATAAGTATACATTCCGGCACCAATGGAAGAACGATGCCCTAACCTTAATATATCTCTGGGCACGGAGAGAAATTAAGTATGTAAATATATCCTCACCCATCCTATCTCACCCCAACACTCGATGGTCATTGTTAATTAATTACACTCACCGTTGTCCCGATGGCTTTTGCTTTAAAATTGGAAGGGGAGAGAACCCCGTGCTCTTTCTGAGTCTTACAAAACAAAGACAGGGACTTCGACACTTTGGATGCGTACACGGTCTGGACGCGGAACAAATACGTTGATTCTGCCTTCAATCCTTTTAGAGAATACGATCGCCTCGTTATGACTTTTGACTTAAACGTTTGGCCTTTTTTCTGTTTCCAGGTCACTCGGTAACCTTTGACATCTAGTGTTTTTGCGTCTTTTGGGTCTCGCCATTTCAGCTTGAAGCCAATAGGCGAAATAAACTTGACTTTTAATCCTCTGGGTTTTGGATATTTAGCATCGTCATCTAACGGTGTAATGAAGAAAAAAAAACTTTAGCAACGCATAAATCTGTTGAAAAAATATTAATACGAATTTTGGTGAAATTTCAGTAATCCTACTCCATTTCATAAATATCCATCCCATCCTTTTCTCCTATATTCCTTTAAATCAGCATGACGAAAATGATCCATCTGCTTACCTCCACTATCTCCCCTCTTAACGACAGGTGGCGTCGATGTTGTCACGTGAAGTGTTTCACTCCAATCGCTGAGCAGCCAGCCTTGTTTTGCTTTGACGATGAAGTTAAATGTTTTGTCTTTTCCGAGGCCTTTGACAAGGAGAGTGTTGACCCCAGTCTCATCTGTGGTGGATGTGGAATCTGTACAAACGATATCAAATCCCGCTTAGCTGCAGGTCTGTAGTTTCCGGTTTGAACAAAATAAAAATCGAATGGACGACGGTGTGCCAAGCCGAGGTTTCCTCCACTCGTCTAAAGCTATGTATACAGATCTGCAGCTAAGACCCTCAACATAATATTTTTTTCTAAACGTTGGTAAAATCATAAATAATCACAAAAATGTGCTGATTTTGGGAAGTATTACCCATTTTTTTTTTTTAAATGTGAGTTACGTGTTTAATTTAGTCTGAAAAAGGGAACTTTATTTTTGGTTAGTTCAAGTTGTCATTTAGTTCTACATGAACAAGCATTCTGAGTGTATTGCATTAGCGATACATCACCCTAACGGCACTCTAAATCGTTATATGATATTAGTAAAAGAGAAATGTCATCTGTTGACAAATCTTTATTGCTACTCAAATTCGATCTGTATGGTGTATCAAGCTACATACCCAGTCTCATGTCATTCACCAGACCGTAACCAAAAAAGTCTGGAAAATGAAGTTAATTGCTCACAGCCTTTCGATTAAACTATAGCCCCCTCTCGTTGCACAAGTAGACTTAAATCATCTTAGATATTCAAACCTGCCGAGCTATCCCGCTTTATGATATACAGCAATGGTTTCCATGACTTCTTATAATGCACTTCCGGCCATGTCAGGTTCACGTCACATTGGTCCGGAAGTTGTTTGTTACAAATGACGTCACCATGGATATCTTTTGGAGTAGATAGGTATCTATAGGGCCCTAACGAGCTCTCGCTAAACCCTGAAAACAAATGATATAATCATATATAATTGAATTTCTATAACGAGATTTTATGAATAGATAATAAATAGATAATAAATGTTATCATGTTCTTAACAATTTCCGGTATCCCAGTGAATTGTATGCACGCCTTTTTTATAATTATTTTTTAATATTTTATCATCAAAAATTTGATTGATATTTATTATTTATTATAAATACAGATTAAGTTTATATTAATTATATCCATATCTAAATTTTTATGAACCTCAGGAACAGCATGCGCGGATCCAGAAAATTTTTCCAGGGGGGGGGGGGGGGGGTCCGAAGGTTAATTGTGTTTGCCAGGGGGGGTCCGAGGCATATTTTCGCGATAATTTTACTATGTAAATTTAATAAATTTTCATTTTCCAGGGGGGGTCGGGACCCCCCGACCCCCCCCCCCCCCCCTCTAGATCCGCGCATGAACAGAATCAATACGCAAACGATGTTTCCGCCGTATCAATCGAAATCGGCATTATTGTCTCCTGTGGCATGATCGTATTACCGTTTAACCCGTTTAGAATTTCTCAGGGAAAAATAAAGTTTGACTCTTTTCATTGGGAAAAAAAATTCACATACACGTGTCCTGTTTTTCCACTCACTGCTGTCAACCGTGACAAAGAATGCATTTCGAAATCCCTCTTTGTTTTAATTAAAACAGCGCCAGTCATGAATGATATAGTACATAAACAACGCTTGGGGATGTTTTTTCTTTGATTTTATTATAAACGTAACAAATCTAAGCATGCGGTTGATAAAGATATGGACGGAATTTAACTCCTTGATCTGTAGAATAAATACTTAGTAAAGTAAATTAAAAGAAATTAAGCTACGTATGTGTGTGCAAATCATCCTTAACCATTCTAATTGATTGAACTCATACCTTATCTTTATTTTCAATTAAACATCGAAAACAGATCTAGAATTTGAACTTCATTCTTATTTTGTGAAGTGCGTACTTACTCCCCCTTCTCTCTCTCTCTCTCTCTCTCTCTCTCTCTCTCTCTCTCTCTCTCTCTCTCTCTCTCTCTCTCTCTCTCTCTCTCTGCATGGCAGTTAAGAATTGAAGTTACATGAAAACAATTGCTATTAAAACATTCTGAGGTTATGGTCGAATATCGTAGTAATTTAGGTTTTAATTCTTTAGAAAGAAAATAATTCTTTAAAACACAATTACTAATAATACTAATCCAAGTCTTTTGTAAGTTATATTTCACTGTCCTATATCACACTTAATTCATGCACGATAACGCAAGCAATTAATTAATTGTTCAATTAATAAGGGATTTCCAAATTGATGAGTAAGTTGACATCAATCAATTAATGTGAAATATTATTATCCATAAACTTACCTAATAACAAACTAAAAACTATCAGAGTTCCTCGCATGATGTCGTATTTATAAACTCCTTTCAAATTCACGTGAGCTTTTCAGTTGAGTGGGGCCTTTTTTCACTGGCTTTCATTCACATTTCCTTCTGAACCTTTGCCTGGTTGTTTAGATTTGCGGCAGCCGTTTCTAATTAGGAACATTCCTTCGTGTTTTTGAAAAATTACCTAAAGCTTTTGGAGTAGTATCGAGTTTTCTCTTTTGCCGCGAGAGCTCAGCGGGAGCTCTTGTTAGGCCCGCTGAGTTTTCACACTCTCCTCGTCTTTAACAGTGACAGATCTTGTACTCACTGTCATTTGACTTTGCTGAGCTTTTTTTGCAAATTAATGTTTACATGTCAGTCTTACATATTTCTTTTTCATTTATTTCTTCATTCGTTATTCATGCCCACGATTTTAATAGGTGGAAGAGGATTCGTGAACGAGATATAGAAGTCAGGCGCGGATATAAAAAAAAAGTTCACCTTTGAGAGAGTGTGGGTGTTGGATTTGGAATATAGTTTACTGTGGATCAAAGTCCTAAACTATTAATTTTTTTCCCCATGCAGTTGTCATCTTTGTACGCATTTAAAATGACGTCCCTGAATTTACGAAGGAATTAATTTAAACTGACGATTGGAATTAATTTCCCGCTTTATATAGATCAACGCATTTTTAGCATTTTAATTATTTGACTGTATAATATGTATATATACGTGCTCGTAGATTTGTTGATTTTGATTGATGCCTTAAATTATCATATAAATTTCAGGCGCAGAGAGAGAGAGAGAGAGAGAGAGACAGAGACAGAGACAGAGAGACAGAGAGACAGAGAGAGAGATTCCTGTCCCATGCACTAAGAATATAAGTAGCAAAAATTGAAAAATTAAACGTGACTCTTCATGCTTGGTTCCCCTCCCAGCTGATCACAAACTTATGCCTGTGTAAATTTATTTGTATCGGGTTCGGTATACTGAAAAACTTGATGACTCTAGTTTCATTTTAGTGAATAAACCGGTCAATGTACTTCAATGACTTGTTGTTCACATGTCGAATTCTTTTTTGTCAAAACCTGTGAAAAAGAAGGGCTGGTCCACTGTTCGTTGTTTGGCCAATGCACGCCGATTTTCGGGAAGGTAGCAATTGGGTATTGAGTGCTCATTCAGAAAACAGGTGAAGTCTAGTTTTGACATCTCTCTCTCTCTCTCTCTCTCTCTCTCCATTTTGTCCTCACAGGTATTGTGCCATCAGGATCAACAGTTATTTCTCTAATACAGTATTTCATTTTCAGTGATGGGGAGAAGAAATAAGAGACTCCAGGTGTTGCTGTGTGTAGCAATTATCGTTTGTATCTTCCAAATTGTCAACTCCAAGTGGAATATTTTTAACATTGGAAAACACTTATTTCAGGTTGGTCTAAAAAGTAATCCTTCTCTTATCTAACACTCAGGGTTGTCTCTAAAACCCGGGAGGCGGGGAATTCCCCCACCTATAATGCCTTAATTACCCGGCTATTTTTGCATTTCAAACACAATGTAGCTATAAGCAAGACCCCCAGACCCCCTTCTACTTTTTCATTTCCTCCTTCTACTTCAATTTTTAGAGACGACCCTGAACACTAGATTATAAGGTGTAGAATATAAAATGAAAAATATACATATGGTTATTAGAAAAAAAAGATATTGGGTTAGAAAGATTAATATTCGTTTTGAGTTTTTTAAAATTATTTTTATATATACATGTAATAATAATTACTGTAATTGACTTACAGGCCTACATATGATAGGATATTATTACTTATTAGGTTAGTTACTGACTCACTACGGAAATATATTGGGTTGATCAATCTCATAGATGGCAAGGCGAAGCTGAGCCGTCGATGAGATTGATCAACCCAATATATTTTCGAAGTGAGTCAGTAACTAACCTAATAAGTGTTTTGTTTTCCTGAGGACTATCAAGCGACATATTTATTCACAAATAGCGATGATCAATGCAAAGCCATGTACAAGATGCCTAACACCTGGTCCAATTTAACTCATTTAAACTCTTCAAAATTTTAAATCTCACCTTTCAAATACTCTTTAAAAATCTTTGCTTCACCTATGTTCACTTACAATGTTTTGTTGCTATTCAATTTTAAAAGTTTTCTCCCTTTCCTCTGCAGAGATTTGAGCAAATTTCGACGCTGCCATTTTGTTCTGCTCCAGACAAAACAATGTGACGTCAATATTCTAAGGGCAACTACTCTAATTTTAAAGAATTTCAAAGGGCAACTACTCCAAATACTTTAAGAACTTACAGCATGCGGTTAATTTATTAAATACTCTGTAATGTCGAAATGAGTAAGGGAAGCGTCGGCCAATGAAATCCATATTGCCTCATATTATTTCTCACCGAACAAATATAGAGATATATGAGGCAATCATGTGCTATGTCTAAACCAATGAAAGTGTGACATTTCAGTCCAAGGGAAACCAATAGTTATTAATGCCTTTACTTAATTTTTATCAGCGCACCTGAGCTGAAAGCTCAAGTGAGCTATTCTGATCACATTTTGTCTGTCGTCCGTCTGTCCGTCCGTAAACTTTTCACATTTTCAACATCTTCTCAAGAACTACTGGGCCAATTTCAACCAAACTTGGCACAAATCATCCTTAGGCAAAGGGGATTCAAAGTTGTGAAAATTAAGGGTCACATGCGTTTTCAAGGGGAGATAATTAGCATCCTCAGTTAGTGTAGATTCCAAGTTGTGAAAATCATGACCCCCAGGGGTAGGGTGGGGCCACAATGGGGGGTTGAAGTTTTACATAGGAATATATAGAGTAAATCTTTAAAAATCTTCTTCTCAGAAACTAATCAGCCAGGAAAGCTGACACTTGTGTGGAAGCATCCTCAGGTAGTGTAGATTCCAAGTTGTGAAAATCATGATCCCCAGGGGAAGGGTGGGGCCACAATGGGGGGTCGAAATTTTATATAGGAATATACAGAGTAAATCTTTAAAAATCTTCTCAGAAACTAATCAGCCAGCAAAGCTGACACTTGTGTGAAAGCATCCTCAGTTAGTGTACATTCAAAGTTGTGAAAATCATGACCCCTGGGGGTAGGGTGGGGCCACAATGGGGGGGGTCAAAGCTTTACATAGGAATATATAGGGTAAATCTTTAAAAATCTTCTTCTCAGAAACTAATTAGCCAGCAAAGCTGACACTTGTGTGGAAGCATCCTCAGGTAGTGTAGATTCAAAGTAGTGAAAATCATGACCCCCAGGGGTAGGGTGGGGCCACAATTGGGGGTTGAAGTTTAACATATGAATATCTAGAGTAAATCTTTAAAAATCTTCTTCTCAGAAACTAATCAGTCAGGAAAGCTGAAACTTATGTGGAAGCATCCTCAGGTAGTGTAGATTCCAAGTTGTGAAAATCATGACCCCTGGCAGGTAGGTTTGGGCCACAATGGGGGGTCAAAGTTTAACAAAGGAATATATAGGGTAAATCTTTAAAAATCTTCTTCTCAGAAACTAATCAGCTAGATGATTCTTTATAATTGTTTAGACTTTCGCCCCAGGACAAATCTTTGGCCTCACAAGAAGGTTCAAAGTTTGCTGTAGGTTTATATCCGATATATAAACTATTGTTAAGGATCTTTTTGAGAACTGCAATACTCAACATATGATTTGACTATAAAATCATCCTGTTAGAAAAGGGAGTAATGATTATAAACATAAGAATATCCAAGGGGAAAATGGATTTTATTTATACAGGATCTACATGTATTATTGTACATTGTCCAGATAGTTTGTATTATGACTCCATTAAGCTGATTTTATCATACCTATTGTTCCTCAGGTGAGCGATGTGGCCCATGGGCCTCTTGTTTAATAATGAACACACGTACTCCTTCACTTCAGAATTTTTGAAAGCTCTTATTATTTTTATAAAAATAAAATCAGTCTAGGACTACCAAGGCAGAGTTGAAAAGCTTGAACGACATTGCAAAGGATAGCAAAGCACCCTACCAGGGTGAAGCCCCATCACCCAAGAGTTTCAATCATCCAGATCTACGGATCATTGTGGTCGTTTATAACAGACCCCAGCCCTTAGAACGTCTCCTCAATTCTCTGAATGAAGCCCATTATTTTAAGCATAATGTCGAACTAGAGGTTTGGATTGACAGATCAAAGAAGGATGGGTCCATACACAATGCAACATACTATGCAGCGAGCAAGTTTAAGTTCCTCCACGGGGAATATAAAGTGAGTAGTTTGTTAATATACATGTAATTTGAAATCATGTTACCTACTGTAGAAAGAGAGAAAAAGAGGGAAAGAAAGAGAGAGAGATATGTACTTGTTGCTCAATTTTTTGATGATGTACAGGGTACCCCTATCCAACAAAAGAGCTAACATCCCATTCAAAATATGAATCACAGTGTCTAAACATTATAATTATGTTCAAACAAATTAACAGAATTTCTAAACTGCTAGTCCTGAGCATCGATCAGTTTAAATTATTTGTACAACACCAGATTACTTTATTACTTTGAAGTTAATATTATTCATTTTTATTGGAAAAAAAATTAGATGCCTTGATGGTAGCTGCAAGTCTGTAGCTCCAAATTAAAAAAAAAATGATGTTATTGTGCACTGTAGATTAACACTTTTTAACATGTAATGTTACAGTTAGAATTGTACATGCTGAAGCTTCCCGGTCATCTATCAGATTTTTTTCAAAGCAGGAGCTACAGACCTGCAGCTACCTCCAAAAAAAAGACATTTTGGTATTTATGGTTAGTACCTTGATATTGTATTCTGTACCTATCAACAGGTATACAACCACACAAAACATGTGGGTATTTATGGCCAGTGGATCGACACTTGGAACCCCGCCCCCGACTCTAGGGAGATTGCTGTCATTCTAGAGGATGACCTGACCGTGTCTAAACACTTCTACCTGTGGCTCATCAACGTCCACAGGAAATACGATGACCGGACGGACCTGGCTGGCTATGCTCTCCAGGGGCGCAGCATGAAGCATGGAGGGGCAGCAGGGAACCTGAGGGGCCCGGACAAGGATGTATGCTTCATGTACCCCATCCTAGGTATCTGCTCAATTCAAGATTAGTCTTGTTCTTTTTCTCCTCTTCTTTGTATCTCATCAATGATTATGAAAAACTGATGTGGAGATACTTTAAATGTCTCCTTTAATTTGTAAAACAAAAATTTGGTAAAAGTTAATGAAAAATATCTTTCTGTATCTCCTTCTTTCTATCTTCTCTCTCTCTTTTTTTCTCTAACCTCTGTTCTTTTCTCTCTATATATTAGTTTCATGCTAAACTACTGAACATATTTATGAGGCCTAATATCTAAAGGCAATTTATTTATTTCTTAGACCTTATTGCAATTGAAATATACATTACCTTAGTAGATCTATCTTCTAGCTGTAGGTAACGGTACTTTTACTTTTTATCTTCAATGCATGCTGCATGTAGTACCCATAAATCATTTATCTTGATTCTCATCTCATGCATTGTCTTTGAAACAATTAAAGTTGTCTATTTTATCGCACACCAATGACTTATAATGACCCTTTTTAAATGAACATATATCTACAGATAATTCATTCATCTCTATATAGCAAATCATTCATGGAAATTTTGACTCTGATCTCTGATCTATTTTTTTTTCTTTTTTAGCACTGTATACAGGGAAATTATCAGCCCTGTTTTATTTTTGCCCCTTTCGCCCTCGTTGTGAGTAGGCGATTTTAAGGCTTTGCAAATTCCAAAGTTTCAAATTATCTCTCTTTAAACATGTCAACTTTGTTTTGGCAAATTCAAGATGGGGCAAAACGATTTCCAAGTGAAGAAGGGTGAAAGTAACTAAACAGAGGATGAAAAAACCCTGTATACAGTATATATATATATTGGGTACATGTACACCCCCACCATAAGAAAAGCCAGAAATTTTGACAGCTTTAATCTATTTCTAATTACCTTAGTATACTCTCCCTAAAAATCCAGCATTGTGTAATAATCAAGTTAGAGCAGATAAAATTCCATATTTGAATTACAGCACATGTAAATTGTCTCTGATTTATTTTTTAGGTACTTGGGGATACTCCCCACACCTTAAGAACTGGCTGCGATTTGTGGAGTGGTACAAGAACGTGTCAAAGGACCCCAGCTTCCAGCCCCTGGTCCCCGGAATCCTACCCTCCCAGTGGTGGCAGGTGTTCCAAAAACAAGGTAAATATTGATAAGAAAAAAATATCAATAAATATATATATATCAGGAATAGTAGGAGTGTAATAGTGTGTATATAAGGGCTCAGTACTGCCACGCTTCTACTAGCACTAGCTAGTGGGTTAACCCTTTAGCTCAGTCGGTACAGCGTTGGTTTTTAAACTGAAGGGTCCCGAGTTTGAGCCTAAGTTTGGTTATTCCTCCTCTTCTATTACAGGACAAGTATGGCCTCAATGTTGGTCAACAGTGACCAAAAATGTGACTACTGTACTGCTATATATGGTTTCATCGGTATTAAATTTTGTTAAATAACAAGTTTTGTGGAGTTCGTTGTTGAGTTCATTCATGAAAAAGAACTTCATAGAATTAATAGCAATTTTTGATAATAGATTTTATGGATATGATCATTGTCCACGAATTTATTTATCTTTGAAACAGTGATTTTCGTTAAATTCACGAAATTTGACGCCTAAGAGTTAAAGAGCAGATTCATAATAAAGCGCGAGGAATTTATTTCTGTATAAAATCTAGAGAAACAACCCTCGCAGATTTTAAAATCTCACTGACAGTTTGATTTTCCTGACAATTTTGAACTATATGAAATTATAACAAAAAATTAGTGATCATGACTTTATATTCTCACGATTTGACACAAAACATTTGAAATGCGTAATAGAGTAATTGCAAAAAATAATTAGGAATTTACAGTATAAGTTTAAGAGATTTGCTATATCTATATTTACAGGTAAAACAGACGGCATGTGGAGCATGTGGCATATCTACCACGCTTGGAACAACCAACTCTGGACTTTGTATCCGAACCTTGAGGATTCCCGCGGCCTCACTATCAGCTGGAAGGAGGCAGGGCTCCACTACAAGAAGGGGGACACCTCCGCCGACCCCATACTGCAGGAGTGGAAACCAGTTTACGAGGACCTGCCCAGGGAACCAGCTAGAGTGGATGTGAATGGGAAAGTGCTTAGGTTTAAAATACAGTAGCTAGGGGAATAAATGTGCATTTAAATCGATTATTACTGTAGTAATTTAAATCAGATAGTCCCATTCCAAATTTAGAACATTGAAATATTTTAAAATGTTTATGGGTTAGATTGGGGAATGAAGACAGAGAATTTTTTTTGGAGTGTTAAGTCTCATTATTATATTCGAAATATATACCCTTTCTGTAAGAATGAGAGTCTACCAATATTTGAGGGTTTTTGAGGTTAGTTTGGGTGGGAGGGGGCATGCATTTTTTGTTTGACATTTGGTGTAATTAGGAATGAAAACTACCAAACAGTTAAAAAAATGTTTAGGGTTGGATAAAAAATTGTGGGTAAAAAAAAATATCAACGAAGCTTTATTAGAGTGTAATGCCAATTATTTACATATTTCGGAATCCATTGCGTTAATTGATCAAGAGTGACTCAGAGTATTTTTTCCCACTGTTGATTTCATTAATTTTTTATTATTGAACACTGCATATTAATAATGTAATGAGGAAAGGAGATTAACTTGTCTTGCCAACCACCATTCATGGCTATGCATATAAAAGTCCCATTATCTTTTTTTTTATAATTATATACTAGTATACATAGATTTTGTGTGTTGTGGTCTGAAGTAATTTTGCTCAAGACATTTCTTGTTGTAATTTTTGTATTGTTAGAATCTTGCTTGGTATATATACTCTAAGTGGTAAACTGGTGCACTGTGTGTGCTGGTTCCTAGAGGGCATTGTGTTGTTTTGATTTCTTGAATACTCCTCCTTCTTTCTATCTCACAGTGAATTGTTTTATTTGGGTTTTTTGTTTGTGTTTATTGCAAAAGCGTTAGGTTTTTGGGAGAACCTACGCATGCTTAGTGTAGATCGAACCACTTGTTTGCAAATATACGTAGATGCATGTATATCATTTCAATTAGATTCATTTTGTTTCTGAATCATGAGGATTCAGTTACAGATTAATGTTGTGACAAGGAAGATAACTCCCAGGTGTACAGTAAAAATTAAGGGGGCTGGATGGTTTGTGGCCATTTTACTCTGTATTAATCTCCTTAAATAGAAGAGTTCTGTATGAATATTTAGCAAATATTCATATAGATTTCAAAGCTAAAATATAAGGATTTTTTTGTTATTGAATGATGGTTTATAATACTTGTAGCTATAGACATCATATCTAAACATTTAAGGAAGATCAGGCCCTGGTGCCATAAAACTGAGACAAGCTTACTTTAGATCTCAGTATCACTTTTCCACTATATATTCCTTTTGTAAAAGTGAGACTTAGATCAAAAGTGACCTTGTCTAAGTTTTATGGCCCCGGGGCCTGATGGTTAATTTGTTGACTACACAGCCTCCTCTATACTGAGATTTGAAATTAAGAGGGCTTGATGGCCATGGCTATTTTTAGACTGTATTGGTCTCCTTCAAAAGGAGAGTTCCATATCAAAATATAGGAAAATATCCAAATTCTGAAAGGTTAAATTTCAGTGCAATTTTTATACTAAATAATATTTTATTTTGTTCCGGGTTTCTTACACGTGTCAACTAACTTAAACGGTAAAATTTCAGTAATATTTCTATGCTAAATTATATTTTATAGCTTAACAATTCATATCTTAAAATTCTAGGAAGATATGTTCACTTGGTTACCTAATTTATTGACTATCCAGCCTCCTTTTTAAAATTTGCAAGCAAAAAGTAATAATGAATGCCACAAATGTTAACACAATGATTATCACAGTATTAAACTACGCAATATATGAAAACCTATGAACTGGAATGACATTGTGAGTAATGCAAATGCACAAGATATGACTATCCTGAAAAAAAGTTTGTTGTTTTGATCTGAACTTTTTGAAGTTGATTGATTTGTTGGTAATTTAATTACATTTTATTTACATTAATGTTCATTGTTGCAGTATTATCTAAAGCTTTGACAATTGAGCTATGAAGGAGGTTATAAACAACGTCCTAGATTATATATGCATAATAAGGTTTTGTTTGTTTAAAAGTTAATTTTACAAAAAACTTTTACATATGTTAAATTGTTAATATTATACATGTAATAAATAAATACATTAGCTATTTTTCCTTTTCTCTGCACACAAATAATCAAGAGTCCCATTTTTCTATATTTTTTTACATGCCTTATTTTACATACATATACAATGTTTATCCTTATGACATCACAAGAGTACCATTCTTTTTTAGAAGAGGTTATATTTTCTTGCTATTTTTAAGAGGCAATTTGGCTTTGAAAACCTTGCCTTCATATGCTATTTTTGTTCATTTTTTGGCTTGAGAAGTGTTCTTGCTTTAAATATTATTAATAATCATATTTTGTGCCATTTTTGCTTTGAAAGTGTTCTTGCCTAAAAATCTTTTTCTCTGGTAATGTTTGTCTAGAAGGTCTTACATTATTGTTAATTGCCATATATATACAACTTTGCATTTTATTTTTGTATAGTGATTTTTGTTAAAAAAAAAATAAGCAGACATATCATTTTCTTTAGGTTGTGAAAAAATGTTAACTTTATGGTTATATAATATATATATATATATATATATTGCATGTATAACATGCAAAGTAATACAAAATAATCAGAGCACATCTTTTTATTGCATTAATTTTTGAAATGCAATGTAATGAAATTACATTTCTATTGTGTTAATGATTGTTTGAACTGAATTGTCATGAGATTACATTATTGCAAATCCAATGCAATGAAATTACATTATTATTGCATTCATTATTGAAATGCAATAAAATGCAATAAAATTCCCATTGAATTCATAATATTTAGATTTTATTTCATTACATTCCAGGTGCAATGTTATCATTATTACATATCCATTTCATTACTTCCTTTGTTACAATTTTATATACTATTTCATTAATATTTAGCATAATATTTATTTTGTTTATTAATGGAGTTATATATCAGTTACAGATGGAACAGCAGTGCAGGATCAATAACTATTAAATATGAAACAATTTGCATAAAATCATGAGATTTAAAAGTTAAATTTGTAGGGTGGTCAGTTGACTTGTTAAAAATATCTTTAACGTGAATTTAAACACATGAAATAGTTACATATATAAGAACTGAAAGTTAAATACAATCAGAATTAAAAAAAAAATAATGTTTACTAAGAAGAAGTTGTTTTGGTGTTAATGTGTTGTTTATTCTTGATATTTGTTAGTTAGAAATTGCATTCAACATTTAACATTTTAAGTGAATTGTTGTTCATGAAATAAAAAGATTACTAACTGCAATTTATTCTTTGTTTTTAATTTTAATTCTAACGACAAAATGTAATCTTTAGTGTGTTCAAAGCTGCACATGGCTGGTTTATATTGAACTATTATCCCGGGGGGGGGGGGGGGGGGGGGGCGATGGATATTTGAGTTTGCGATGGGGGCCCAAGACATATTATCCGTAATCTTACTCAGTCTGTAAATCTAAGAAATTTGAATTTTTCAGAGGGAGGAGGTGTGTGTTTGGGAGTGTATTGGACCCATCCCCACACTAGATCCGCGCACGTTTTTTCAAGTCATCGAGGTCTATAGAACTTGTTTACCCGGTTTCTAGTGATAATATTCTGATGTGAGCCGTAGATTTCCCTCTGGGTTTGACATTATGACAATAAAAGGTTGAAATTTCCCCATAAAATTTTGTTAGAGAGTACCATGGTTTTTAAGCAGTAGAAAAGTTCACTAACAGTTTTATCAGTTCCTAAAATCTGAAGAAAAGTTGCTGCTCTCATAGATGATTTATCTTTTGATCCCTTAGTCTGACCGACTATGTAGTACGTATTTCTGTTTTACATATACATATTTGGCGGCTACCATTACTAGATCTAAGGGCTGGGTTTTAAAAAAGGAGTAGTGAATGAACTAATGATAAACGACGAAAAAAGTCAGGTTATCAGAAAAGTCAGCAACTACAGTAAAAGATGAGACAAGACATGCAGACTGAAAAAATAAATGGCAGACCGAGAGAAAAAACAGTATTTGCGCGGCAAATAAAGGATCAAAATAACTGAATTTGTTGGCATAATCGACAAACAAATCAGGAGCGGAAATTGGACGACGCAGAGACGCGTTTAGCTGAAATCATTTTATGCCATTTCAGATTTCAGACTGCAGTGCTGAGCAGACGACAAATAGGGGAAAAGCGAGAGCAAAATACATTGATCAAGATGAATGTATTTTTCAAGTCGTTATCTTACTATATATATGCTAATTTGTGATTTGTTACGTCAACACTGTGAAAGAACTGACTAAGGAGAGTCACAATAGACATTTCTCTTTCTGCTGTCTCTTTATTGATATCTGTTCGGTTTTATTTCTAAAATCATTATTTTAAAAAAAAAATGTTTTAATGGTTTCATTGTCAACGCGTGAAATGACGCAAGTAAAACTTATTCGTTTGTAAATGAGAAATATTACCGAGATCCGGATATTGGAAAGAAATTTTGTTTTGATGGGCATTGATAATCTATTACAACTGACTGTTAACGTTTTAACGGGTTCGGTTTGAACGATCTTGGGCAAAGGTTTTTTTTTGGGGAGGGGAGGGGGGGGGGGGGCTACAATATTTATTATTGTACTTGAAAATGCAGCCAATTAATTCCATTTTCTGGTTCAGTAAAGTTAAACTTCATGAAAATTTAAACAGGCACGTAAGCCCCTTGAAGGTGTTATTTTTTAATTCGAAACAAAGGCATTAGAATCGGATGTCGGATCTGTGCATGCAATCTGACGTTATCCATTATATTAATTAACACATTTATCTAGAGCAGACGTTATCTATAGAAAACACCACATCATTAAGAAATCGACTTTTTGCATGGTACAATTTATTCAGAACACTTACTTATTTGACAAAATATAACTGCATTGTATATATAGTTACTGTATAACAAGACAATATAAAACCAAATAACAAAATACGTGTATATATAATTGCAGATATTTAATACCTACATGAAGCTGCAATGACGTAGCACAGCCCCCACCCACCCAAAAAAAAAATAAATTCTGGAGGGAGGGGATGAGGGGGGCTAAGCCCTCTCCAGGAAAAAAAATTGGGGAGAGCTGCATTATTACAGCTATTAAATACCGGATTATTTTTTCTCAGAAGACACAAAGCACACACTCCTGTTATTACATATTGCATTTGTTATCATGTAACTGTAATTGGCGCATTTGATTTGATGGGAATGAAAGTCATGCGATGCTTATAAATAACATGTGAAACATCATAAATGTAATATTTTCAGGTTCAAATTTTGAAGTTAGTATTTATAATAATGATAAAAAAAGAATAAACGCATTCACTTAAATTATCAATGTACAGCAAATATTAAAATAATTTTGATACTTACTGGTCTATTGGGAGTATTATAAAAACATTTTGGTGTATGAACTGAATTAAAAAATCAAATTAATAAATAAGTTTTGTCAAATATCTTAAATCCTATTTTTCTCGTTATACAGGGAATATCAAATGCCCGATTTCTTGAATAGTATGATATCAAAACTTAAAGTACTTAACATTTGTTTCACTTTCATGTTTTTTTTTCTCTCCAGTAGCTGTTAAAACAGTAATCGGCTATTTCCGTAGCCGCATACGGTAACGACCGAAATGATCGAACGTATTTGGCTAATTTTTCTCTATCGTCTATTTTCACCGAAAAAGACGGTAACACCACAGAAAAAACACAAGGCACGTCATTATTGCATGATATCGAGCAAGTACATTAAGGGATATCCCAGAACTCCTCGCCGGATTTAGACACAGTCTATAGTAAAAGCCTTTCTCGGATCGGCAAACGTGCTCGGGTTCGCAGCAGTCACTTCTTTTGGTGCAAACTCCCCAAAATGGCGAGCAGCACCGGAACTGCCTGCCGCACTTGAGGTATTCGTCGCAGTGGAAGTCCGCGTGGCAGGGCTCGTTAAGCGAGCTACGTAAGCACCGCGCGCTGGTCCCCACATGAGCCTGTTCACAGTTGTGGCTGCAGCATTCCGAGCCATCATTGCAGTTCTCGTTCGACCATTTGCACATCGGCTGAGAACCTGAGGAATAAAAAGAAAAAAGCTCGTGATTTAATATATGATATACCGGCAACAGGATGAAACTCACCCATATGCAGTGACCTGTCTACATTGAGGTGACCGTAAGATACTGTAAAAAACTTGTATTCGCGTGTGAGAAATTCTCGCGAGGTTCTCGTTGGCCTCGTCGTCGGAAATATTTCTCGCTGTGGACCAGTTGTTATCGTATGGATGTTATAAAAAGGGGTGTCTGGATAAGGATTGGTCGCGAACATGCATTAGTCGTCGCAAAACAGTTTATACCAGAGGTAAATTGCGAAATAAAGTTGCCGCGAATACAAGTTGGTTTACAGTAACTAAAAGGTGACTGAATGAAAAAGCTCTGCAATTCAGTCACTTTTTCAGACCTTTCAATTAACATTCAGTTGACTGAATGACAAAGCTCCAACAGTGTTTGTATAAGGATAAAAATAATGCTGAAAAAGTTAGGTTTTATTGTAGAGCATTCACATAGTTAAGTTAAAATTGATTAAACCTTTTTAAGGTAACACTTGCATGGATATAAACACTAGACATAGGATTATATTTTTGATGAAAGCATTTTTTTTTCGTCGAATCAATGTGCTATATCTATAGATCAAATGAATCAGTTTTGCATGACATTTGGGAAGATGAGTGATATTTATGTAAACTGGATTATTATTTTTAATGTTATTGATTCGATATTTCATTCTTCGTCGATCGTTAAAAAAAAACAACGCCGCGTGTCTTGGTCTTCCTGAAAATCTGAATATTGTAAAATCTTTATCATAAAAAATAATTCACCACGTACTTCTACATGTACCTTAAAATAAACAATTAATTCTCACGATCTCGGTGCATGCTGCACTTGAGTTTGCATGCCGGCTTCCTTAAATAAACAATTAAAGACACCAAAACGAAAAAAAAAAATCGAAGCACATTTAATGGTGTTTCTTGAAGCATTCTGTTTGCGGCTTCATGCGTTGATATTGTGTATTTTTACTCCCTCTTTGTTATCAATTTTTGCATTTATTTCCCATTCTTTTCTCGCTCGTGATTTATGAAATCAATTTTTTTTCTCCAGTGTTGGCCGGATGTTATACATTTTTGTGATACGCAGACTTGAATGGAAGAAATCGAAAAGTTACCCAAAACTATGCATGTTGGCGTGGTGTATACATGTTTCAAAAACAAAATTTGTATGATCAGGTGCACGTAAAATACACATTTTTCTTATTCTATAGCTCTAGGTTCCTACATAAATACACCACTTCCATAGTTTTAAACCCATAACTTGCGAACCAGTGCACTTTAAAGGGGATGGGGGGTATTTTTTTTTCCAAGGTTGGTTCTAAATAACAGCGTATCCTGTATTTCATGCATGTGCCTAATGCAAAAATAACTATGTAAGAAAATTAGTTTGTATTTTATTTTTTCAGCTTTTAATGATGGTCTATTCACTGATCTTGATAAATCGTATCTCCTTGTGCATTTCCAGCGGGACATGCTTGTCAGAGATACTAAAAAGCAAAGATCTATCTTTTTCCCCATAATTTTCTTTTGTACAAAACGCTTCTTCTATTGAAGAAGATTAATACAGTCAAAAAATGGCAAGGACCAGCCAACCTGCTTAAGGTGGAATAAACCAAACAATTTTTTGAGTATCAATTTGTCGTACATTTATAAAGTTATATGCAATATTTTAGCATTATGATAATTAATTAAATCATCTTACCTGGTAAGACACAGATGAGGAGAAATGCGGATTGAATAATGATGTTTCGACACGCTCTGATTCCCTTCACTGAGTCCATAAGTCCCGTCATGCATCGCAGGAGAAGGAAGTCAAGTCGTCACGCACGACTGAAGAATATAGGAATCTGCACCACGAGACGGAAGGAAGAAGCAAGAAAACAAGTCCGTCAAGCTGTCCTCGATTCTCTATTGAATCACTGCGCCGCTCTTCTGTAACAATCAAATTGACATGTCTGAAAAAATGATACGCCGTCATTAGAAAGAGAGTGACAGAGTTTTAAATATGAGCCTCGTTAATATTTTAACGCTATGCAATGCCTATTAAATAGTCATGAAGTGACGTGCTTTTGATGCTGTAAGCGCATTTGTGTCTGTTGGGTATTGTATCTGTTGAAAGGGGTTCTAGAATGTGTTTCAGATTTCTCTCTCTCTCTCATAAAAATAATTTCTTTCGCTTACAACGTTTTTTTTTTATCGAAATCGAAGATATCTTTGAATTTCAAAGTGCCATAAAAATCATGGTCCAATATTAAGAATGACTAATGATAAAGCAAACCAAAGATTTTTTTTTTTTTTTGAATTCGTGATCAGTTACGACTACATTCTATTTTATTAGCGCTACAAATATAGATGATAATGTGTTAAAATGAATATACACAGTTACATTAAAGAATACTATTTTTAAAACTTGCTGTAAATGGGAAAAATTATTCATCAAACAAATACATGTAACTTAATTTACGAATACACAACTCATATACATGTACAGGTACAGTTTTAGAGTAATTTGAAATTAACGAAAATTAAAGTTTGCTGATCAAAAGTTGGAACATATATTCTTTCGAAAAGATAATTAACGTTTGCTTATAGATCAATATCAAGAGCGAAAAAACACTCTCAGTAACTTAATATGACTGAACGCATACCGTCTCGTTAACTTAACACTTAAATAAATTAAATATGATACAATAGTTATACCGCCTCGTTTAACAAAAATCAGATATTAAAAACAAACGGAAAGGGCTACATTATTGCAGCTAAACTGAACATATTCTGCCTTTTATAACGTAAATTGAACGTAATTATGCTGCATCTTTTAAAGTAAATTGAACAATGCTGCCTCTTATAGCGTAAATTGAACAATGCTGTCTCTTATAACGTAAATTGAACATAATTATGCTGCATCTTTTAAAGTAAATTGAACACTTGTTGCCTCTTATAACGTAAATCGGACACATGCTGCCTCTTATACCGTAAATTGAACATATGCTGCCTTTTATAACGTAAATTAAACAGAATAAAGCTGCATCTTTTGAAGTAAATTGAATATATGTTGCCTCTTATAACGTAAATTGGACAACGCTGTCTCTTATAACGTAAATTAAGCATTAACTGTCCATTTCAACGTAAATTGAACATATACTGCCTCATAAAACGTTAACGGATTACCGTTATAATTATATGATGACACGTTATCTTATAACCAAATACTTATACTTCTTTATATTACGTGAAGCAAATACACATATTCCTATATATAACGTGGACTGAACACATTGAAATAAATGGCGATGTCCCGTAAACATAGTATAATTATAAATATACGCGTAATGCAATATCATGATGCCACTTATGGCATACTACCAAATACTGTAGATAGGTCTCCAATCATATACTGTTATTCATGTATTTCATATTCTATTTATCAGTAAGGACGGGTAATTAAGGAGAGATTACCTCATTTAAGGTATACAGTCGTCTGCAAGGAAAACTGAACTATATTTCAATTGACCAATTTAGCAAATCAGTACCACAGAGGAACCAAATTACTTAACAACACAAACTGTCCAGTGCCATAGACTTCGTCAAGACTATCCCAGATGAAAAAATTTGCCCTTCCGAAAATTAGTAATGAGAGAGAGAGAGAGAGAGAGAGAGAGAGAGAGAGAGAGAGAGAGAGAGAGAGAGAGAGAGAGAACAAGCATACTATGTACCATTTCAGATTACAGATCAGAAATATGTTCCAGCTTGCCCGAAGTTTGTAAAAATCTCATTACTCTCAATTGGCTTTAGATTTGATTGCTGTAAATCTTAAACATTATATCAATAATAACTTTTTTTCATTATTAAATATTTCAATGGGCCCAATAATACATTACCCCCCCCCCCCCCCCCTCTTAAAGATACGTTTCTCAATTAAGTTAAATAATCATATATTTATATATATATACATGGACAGAAGATATACATGCATATTGACAGGAAATATTCCTTAGGAATCCATATATATGTTTATGATACATGTACAAGATGCTGATATCATGTCAAGTAATAAAGTTAGATTATACAAATATAGCTAGGTCACAGGTGCGACGAGGCAATGGAAATATTAATTAACTTAAATCTCATAACTGAGAAAGCCAACTGCATTGTATCTAGACTAGCTTTTATTTAATAATATGTTTTGTTGAGTCTGGTTAAATAAAAAGTGATTACAGAGAGAGAGAGAGAGAGAGAGAGAGAGAGAGAGAGAGAGAGAGAGAGAGAGAGAGAGAGAGAGAAAGAGAGAGAGAGAGATGGGGAAGTAAAGATATAGAGAGAAATGGTAATAGAGACCTAGAAAAATGCAGAGACAGAGAAACAGAAAGAGACTCCGAGAAAGAGAGAGGGATGAGAGACAGAGAGCCCTCGAGGGGGTGGGGGGGGGGGTAAAGAAATAGAGAGGAATAGAGACGGATAAGAAAAGACAGATTTAGAGAAAAAAGGAAGGATTAAAAGATTTCCTAAAGAATAGACGACATACAACTCACTTTATACATGTCTAAGATTTTTCCAGCGTTAAGGCACTCCTTGTAATCCAGACTGGTCGACGTGGATATATATAGCGTTTCTTCTCCACACTTAGACTATATAAATCTCCGTCTTGTCTTTTCTAATTAAGGTTAACACATAACTAGAGAGAGAGAGACAGAGACTGTATAAAGGCTGTTGATTAAAATCCAATATTGGCTTTCAGAAAGGCACTTAACAACGCGACATATGTGTAACCCGCGCGCGAACACAAGATACAGAGGGAAGCCAAAGAGGCCGAGCGATATTTATAGGCGTACGGTTACATAGCTCTTTGGACAAGTAGGAATCGATAGAGATTAAAATAGAGTTTCAAATTAACAAGTGCTAAAATCTATAGGACGGTTCGCCTTATGATGCCTCTGGTCTTAGTTTAAAAAAAAAATCTAACCCCCACTCCCTTAGCTGCAGATCTGTAGTTCTCTGTCTAAAAATATTCAGAGGGACGACCTGGTCAGACGGGGAGCTTCACACCTGCAGTAACCCCCACCCCCTTCCTCCTCCATTTTATAACAGGAGCTGTCAGGGAGATTGCAAACAAGTGAGAGAATGGGCCAATTTTTTTTAAGTCGGGGCGGGGGGGGGGGGGGGGCTACATGTAGTTATACCATTCACGACAACAGTACTTGTATGGTTCAAGAATTTGAGGATGAGGTCTATAATCATCAACTTCGGAATTATAGAATAAATTTCTGTGTTAAAAATTGCTTATACTGCGCAATTCACACCCCCCCCCCCTCCCATCATAAAAAAAACATTACTAAACAAATTACCGCGATGTGATAGGCGTGTCAAACTGTAATCAGAAGTGTAATTTTGAACGGCGGAAATTTTTTATCCTTCAGAAGGGGTATCCACGATATCCATTTTTTATGTTCCCTGGGACATATCCTTAGCCCCAGGTCGTATCAGATGACCCAAGTGTGACCCATATTTTGTCGCCCGCTATGACCTTAAAGGTCCGGGTCGACCTACATTTTCTGCCACCTGGTAGACAATTAAGCACATAAGGGAAAAAGGGCGGAGTTAACTACATCACTGTCAGTGTTGCTGATAAGACCGGACTCTGCATGCAGAGCCTCAATATACTAGGCGCCATGGTATGAAACAATTTAATACAGCGGCGAGCTTCTGCAAACAGTGTTAAAACATCCGCGCAGCCTCCTTTAACAGAGATTTTTCCGTTTTGTTGATTTTGCTGTAAATCGATCAATTATATACCGCCCGAGACATGATGATGACGAAATGATGTGGAATCGAGATAACTGTCTGTTGTGGTTTCTTGCATTGCCTGGGCATTAATGATTGTCAAATCAGTACACGTATTTATATTTCCACGAACAAAAATAAATTAAGCACATGCGTGGATCCAGAATTTTTGTTCAGGGGGTCCGTCAGTTATTTGAGATTGCCGGGGATGGGGTGGGGTGGGGGGGGGGGTCAGAGGCATATTTTTGGTAGTTTTATAATGTAATTTAAAGAAATTTGAATTTTGCGGGGGGGGGGGGGGTCCGGACCCAACTGACTTTAAACAGGATTTTAAACAGACTCAGTTGAATTATTTCGTAAGAGAGCCGGGGTTGGGTTGGGACTGTCTTTAAAAGTTCATTGCCATTTAAGGAGGTTAAGTGGTCAACAATTAAAGTGACCATCAGTTTTACCTTAAATATTTTAGCCATAAGTTATCATTTAACAAAGAAATATTGATATATTTCAGCTTTGAAAATTTGAAATATTATGCTATATCTTTATATAGAGAGCTCTTCTTCGTAAGGAGTTTAATATAGTCTTAAAATGGCCATGACCATCCAACCCTCTTAATTTTGTGCTTGGTTGACGATGGCTGTCCACATACTTCATTTCATAATATGTTGGGGATCATTACAAAAACACTTAAACACCAAGAATATCTAGCAAATTTTATCACAGCACTTGTTGCAAATCATCAATTGTATTATTACAATAATTCATTGTTTCATTTTTGGAGTAAAATAATTAAGAAATACCACACATATAAACATTACATACATCATACATGGATTCTCTGATCATAATTAATATCTGGAATATGATAAGCTAGTATTTATGAACATATGTTGATACAATTGAAAATATATAGATTTACAAAACTTAGCAAGGACTCTCTCTCTCTCTCTCTCTCTCTCTCTCTCTCTCTCTCTCTCTCTCTTCTCTCTCTCTCTGCCTCTGACATAATGGATTATAAGATTACATCTTGTAGTTCATAAACAAATATTATATACATAAACTTATCTAGATAAACTACATGTAGGGTATTACAACAAAGTCATTGCTTCTACACACAACAGACATTGATACAATGTTTTTCAACTTCAAATAAAAAGACCTTAATTACATGAATACTGGAAAAACAAAACACTTTCAACTCAATAATAGACAAATTCTTATTCAATAAATAGTATGGTTTTGAATCATACATACAACACCTATATAATTATTTATCACAGCATGATTGAAAGATATTATTGTGTGTAAAATGCGGCCCTCATAATAAACACCTTAGTCATTGACAGGAGTAACACAACCCTCTTTCCCTATACTACCCAATTAAAAGAACATTGAAACTCCATCTCACATTTAACTATAAACCTGTAGCAGAGCTGCTTTTGCACTCAATAATCATTGACAGATGATTAATATTACTGTGCATGTTCTTATATACCCACCCCCACCCCACCCATCCCCCCCCAAAAAAAATGAAAAAATCTTTTTCTATCACATACTCTCTCTCTCTCTCTCTCTCTCTCTCTTCAATCTGGTTAGGTTGGCATTCTCATGTGATTTAATAATGATTTAATAAATTTCTTTTACACATGCATTTTGTTTCATGAATCCTCAATCAAATGACAAGTGACAAGTTTCTGATGTAAAAACAGCAGTTTTGACTTAATTACTACAGGTATGTATGAATGTTTAATTAAAGAACTAAGAGTTGGGACATTCGAAATTGCATTGCAACTCATGAATCACAAATGTACATGTACATGTAATTCACAGTGAAACTTAAAGCTACATTTATGTAATTGCTCTCAACAAAACCTCAGTACATACATGTATGTACATCAATTTATTCAGTACAATCATGAGTACATTAGTACTGTAACACAACTACATGTTTAGTATACATACATTATATTGTTTGACTAGTAGTTTTGAACACTGTACAGATTAGGGGGAAAATATTTTTTGAATCTGTATGAAAAAATATAAAATCAGTGCCCATTGTAAGAAAATACACATTCTTCTCTCTCTCTCTCTCATAATGATTTAATAAACTTCTTTTACACATGCATTTTGTTTTATAACTACTCGATAATACTGGATTGTGGTGTAATTCACAATCTACAAACAGTGGTTTGCAAATTAAAAAAAAAAAAACCAGTGGTTCTTTTAAATGTGAATCTGAATCCCACTCAAATATTTCTGTCTACATAAAGTTTAACTTTTTGTAAGATTATACAAGTACATATGTATGTGTATCATCATCTATGAGCAAGTTCTATCCACAAAAAAAATTAAATCAAAAGGATAATGAAAGAAAAATTTTCAAAATCCATCTAAACTAAAAAACTGGAACACTGGTATTAGAACATGTATGGCAACATTGTTATCAATTTCAATCGAAACATCTATGGCACCATTTTGACATTTTATATAATACATGTAAATCTCATACATGCCATACTAGTATGTGTAATACTTAGGATGTTTTCTCTTTCTCAGGCCAGGCTCTATACAGCATTATCAAGGAAGAAATCATTCCAAATATTCCATTCTGGAAGTGGGACAATTTCCCAGACCATAAGATCAGTCCCGGTGGGAGCCAGCTGATAGCATTAACAAAGTCTGCCATGTTCTGTATCAAGATTAGATAACTCTCGCGGATTTCTTTGATAGCAGTTGTCTTCCTTTCTGATCTCACCTGGTCTTCACTAAAATGTAGATTTAAAAGATAAAAAAAAGAATCTCTTAATTATATAGCTATTAGAGAGGAAATATGCACCTTATTTTTCATTTAAAGAGGCTAAATACTGTTCTCTTTGGTAGAAATATCATTATATTGAAATTCAAACATTAGACATTGAATTTCTTAGACAGGTACAATATCAATTGCAGTGGTAAATGTACCCTTTTAATTGAGACACAACGTTAGAATCTGAACCAAGTTATTTATAGTACATGTAATATATACAATATTAGAACCGTTTTAACAAGAGCTTGGACTTTGGCAAACAACTTTCCAGTTTTGAGAGTCTATCAATATTAATGAGCTTCTGTTAGCAAATTAGAAGAAAAAGGGTCTGACTCGATATTTGACAGCTTTTATTAATGAGCAAACTAGATAGTAACATCCCACAGAAAGTCCAAGCTCTTAATTGTTAAAACAGTTCTATGTAATAACAAAATTTTTTATATTTTTTATGTCAAATACTGAAATCTGATTGGTTTAGACAAAGTTTATTAATCCTTTCTTTTACCTTCAGCGTTAGCAACACACTTGGCAATGAGTAACACTATATAAATAGTGCCTGTTTGGGAGGGTAACAATTGAAATTGACACTGCGAGAAAACCATTTTAAACCGAAGCGAAGCATCGAGGGGTGTCAATTTTAACTGTTACCATCCCAAACAGGCACTATTTATTTTATCATACTGAATGTCTTAATTTTAGAGAAAATTTTACTACTTTTATATAGAAATAATGTGAATTCTACAGCGAAACGTATGTGCATGTAACAGTTAGTTGTGTTACCCGTTGCCAAGTTTGTAGCACCTAAACCAATCAGATTTAAGTATTTAACATGAAAGTATAATCAAACAATTTGTTACATGGGTGTAATTTATGTGCAAACCGTAAAAAGGTAACCTAAATACAACCAATGAAATTGAATACTGTAACAATACCTTTCATCTGATGACTGTAGTAGTTGCTGTTTTCTAAGTTCATTCACTTCTTTCTTTAGAGTGACTATCTTGGTTATCAACCTACAAAATATACACTGTCACAATAAAATATCATCAATAAAACATCTTCAAAACATGTACAAAAACAGGTCCAAAAATTTTAAATCCTGAAAATTATATTATTTTCCTCAAAAATGTTTGTAAAACCACCCCATGTGTAATCAAAATTTTTTCTGGAGGTTAATTATTTTTGATTGACAAATTTTTACTGTTGAGAGTGAAGCTAGGGGGACATAATTTCATGGATTTACTTGTATGATAAATATAGTCTATACAACATTTCTTCACTATATTTATTTATTCAATATATTTAAGATAGTGAATTCATAGATGGGGGGGGGGGGGGAGGGGTTACAAAACCCACAAAAATAGTGCCGCCAGATATTCCAGTGATACCATAGACTTTATTAAAAGTTAAATTTCACCTGACAATGTCTGCCATCAAAGCTACGGCCCAGGCGAGAATACTTCCCACAACCCACTTCCAGGAAACGAAGGAGGTCAGGATGTTTTTATTGGTCAGCCAGTAAATGTGTTCTACCGGGTAGAAAATCTGGTAGGTTATGTTAGTTACCAGCTGCATCGCCCTCACCAGGAGGTTCTTCTCCTTCATAGAAAAAATAGCCAATAAAAGTACAATATATACATATAGTTCTGAATTATTAACATAACAGATTAAATAGTACCATAAGGTAGACAAAAACAGTAGAACCAATTTAACAAGACCTTGGACTTTCAGAAGAATGTAACGAGCTATTTCTTGTGTCAAAACAAGTTAAAATGATGCTGTTTTAAAGTGAAATATACACCGCTTGTGTAGTCTTTGCTCTAAAGCCAGACGAACCATGTTGATTTTAAAGAGCCATGGCTGAGTGGCCTACAATGAATTAGACAGTCCTACGTCACATTGCCGTTTGACTCAACTACCCAAAGTCCAAGCTCTCGTTAAAATGGTTCTGAATACATGCATCTGCGTTGATCAGAATATTATATGGAATAGACTAAATTACTAAATACATGTTTCTACATGTATATGATAAACAATTAAAACAACCCAATTTAATCAGTATGTAAAACATGATAAATAACCATGGGTCTTCTACATGTAAATGCTGGGCCCAGAATGTAACAAAAAAAATGAAAGTCAAGTATCAACTGAAAGTCGAACCCAGTACCTCTGGCATACAATAATGACTTTTAATTGGACTTTCGGTTCTTAGCTTAGGAAAAAATTCAATTTGAGCAACTTGACATTCTTGATACATTGGCATCCATTACTCAAACCTGATCAGTCAATCCTAAGGAACATGATGACCTCACAGCATTTCCTGAACTTTTGTGATTATTTATAGGGAGGAGAGTGGGGTGGGAAAAGAAATTTGTGTGACTGTCAGGGGTCTCAGTAACCACCAAGTAAAATTATCTTACGGTACATCAAAGAACCTGGGTTTAAGACCTGTTTGCGAGTAATAATGCTTTCATCCCCTAGCTGTTACAGTATTCTCCTTTGAAAAGCTTACAAGTATAGACTTCAGTATATAAAAGCCTTCGATGATCATCCACATATGAATGATGATTAAGGCCTAATGTCCATGCATCTATTCCTCTAAAGTGAACACACCTGTGACAAGAGTATATAATGCAAGAGACTGGTGTTTAATTTGAAAAGGGTGGATGAATTTTAAGGGGGAAGGGGAGGGGATGGGGGTGAAGGCATTCATTGTCATCATCTTCATTCTAAAGCTGTCAGGATATATAAAACCACCCGTCAGTAAATTAATCATTTGCAAATCGAAAGTAGATTTTATATGTCGTAAACACATGTTCAGTTCAGAAACTGGATCGTCCTACCTTTGAACCCGTCCCATATTTGAGATTGGAGAATAGCATTGACAGGTCATCAAACAGCCGCATGGTCATCCTAGCGCCCCCTAACTCGGCTGAAATCAGCAAGAGCTTCTTGTGAATGTTCCCCCTGCCGCTGTCACCGAGCAACATTGCGGCGTAGGTACAGAGGCGGACGATTTTGTCCCTCCCCCGATACGACTCCAGCATGCGAACAACGTCCATGTTTGTAAATATCGGCGCGCTCGACCTGCACGTCGCGAGTCGGGTTTGACTGTGGTGCGTTTGATTTAGTGTTGTAGTGTATAGGTGTCATATCATTATGTGGGTTATCTTGTTGCTTTTTTATCTCTGAGAGAGAGAGAGAGAGAGAGAGAGAGAGAGAGAGAGAGAGAGAGAGAGAGAGAGAGAGAGAGTGTGTACTTTGTTACAATGGGCACTGATTTTACATTTTTTACTACAGATGCAAAAATATTTCTTCTTAATCTATACAGTAAGTCAAACAATGTACTTATACAGTGTGTAGGAACAATAATCTTTCCTGCGAGAAAAAGTGGGAGAGGGCTGAACCATTTTATCATGCTATGTTTCTATGTTTCTAATGGTTAGGTATAACTTTTCAAAAAAAAGTGCGGGGGGGGGGGGCTAAGCCCCCCCCCCCAACCCCCTCCCCCCGGTTCCGACGCCTATGAATTACATAAATGTGGATTTAAGTTTCACTCTGAGTCTGTCAGAAAACTTGAGTAGAGAGAAGAAAGGTCAAGTGTTTTAATATTACAGTTGGTTGATATTCATTTTGCAGTTTAAGATTATTATTTTACTAAGGATTTGAGTTGTGAAATTCGAAGGTATCCCACTCCTCAATGTTGTTGTATCAAGATTTTCTTGAGAAGTATATCATTGAAATCTGTAGACAAAACAAACTTAAAAAATACAAAGATAATGGGGGATCAGTATCCATCCCTCTGAGTTATGGCCCATTTAATTTGACCTTTTTGCACCTAAAATGCAATTTCATCCTGATTATGATTTGTTGTCGGTATTTTTGATTAACCAAACTTATTTCTTCAAATATTGTTTTTAATTATGCACAATGGGCACACTGAATAGAGGGATTACGAAAAAAATTGTACAAAGCTGCATAAATTTTGTTGTGACCTTTTTGCACTTAAAATAGACAATTTCTATAATAGTTACAATTTGATTTGAAATAAACACTTTTTTAATATCAAGAATTTTATAAGATTAATCCAGTTTGCCTAAATATGTATTCAGTATCATTTTGACATAATATAACATGGGGGTCAGTGATGTCAAATTTTAGATATAGGGATTCAAAGGTAAAATTCTTGCAAAATTTGGCTTAAAAAAATTCAGACATGTTCTATATATATGCATGATTTTATGCTAAACGGCTATCACATTCTCAAGATTTGATTTTGTACATGTCACACAGAACCTATAAAATATGTTACAAACCTATCAAATGTTAAAAATGTGAATAATGAATAAAGTATAATAAAAAGAAAAGTATATTGAAAATTCATAAAATTGCTTGTTTCTGTCATTTTCGTCTAAAAAGCCTTCCGCACGAAAAAATAGTTCCCCAAAAAACTTGTTTGTTTCTTGAATTCAAATGGATTTTCTTTATGATGTTGTGTAATTATGAAATAATAATCTATCTGTGATGATTAAATAAATAAAATCATATTCATTTTAAATATAATGATCATATGCGCAATGAAATCAAAACATGAGGAGTGAGATTAATTATTGAATAAGGCTCATTGACGTAAAAAAGAACGGAGGAAATTGAAATTAAATTGTTCAGAATTTGTGTTCCGCTAAACATTTTTTAGCATTAAAAGATTTGATTTTACATGTATTTGTCAGTCAATATCACTTTGCGCGTTTTCTGTTTGTTTAACATCACTTATTCATTAAGATAATCTTATGACTCGCAACGCTAAAATATTGGGAAATGCTTAAAAATCGTTTCAACAAGAAACACAATATGGCTCATTGACCTAATGAGCATTTTATGCCAGCAGAATAAAGTCAATTATAAGTAGTTTAAGACTGTAAGTATTTTAGTATTTAGGCTGTAGCATCGGCGGGGGATGGGGGTTGCAAAGAAAAGAATAAACTTAGAGTTGTCCCCCCACCCTCCGACACCCCCCCCCCCCCACTTTTGTTGGACCATGTAAAACTTGAATTGAAAATTGGCTTTTCAAGATTTTTGGACGAGTCTGCCCCCCCCCCCCCCCACACACACACAAGCAAAAAAAAACCAAAAAACCACGCAACGATGCTTCGTGTCTGGTATTATCAGCATTTAATTTAGCAATCCAAAAATTTTAAGAAATGGACCTTTGAAGATAACGATCTTGGTAACGCAGTTCTTTAATTAATCATGTTTTATGAGAAGGTAGTCATGTTACTGTATAAACAAGTCGCTGTATGGTACCCTCGAAGTATCTCCTTATGTTGGTGTTATCAAAGCCCGTGTTTTTGTCTCCTATTTGGAAATACAAAAACAACCCCATTTTTTGAACTTTTAGATTAATTTTTCGTGTCAAAGTTAAGTTGTTAATGTGTTTTGAAAGTTGATATCTTGATGCATCAGAAAACAGAAATGTTGACCTTCAAATAAAAACAGTGCACAAGTATAGAAAAAAAACTTGTATGTATATATATATATATATGACAAGAATAAACATTTATCTGGATTACTGATATACTAACATTTCCCTATTACAAGTATATAAAGCAAGGTATCATTGATCATAATGATATTGAGCATTATAAACTAAATGGCACCCGACCCTTTAAACCTATGTCATTTTTTTACTATTATATTATATAATTTTACACATGAAGACGCTTTTTTCTATGGTTAAAAGCTTTTGAAAATATCTGCCTTTCAACAAAATGCTTTACATTTTAGTAATGTGCACCAAAAATTACATAGTGAACGAGTTTGTGGCTATATTTAATTGATATTTGATCTGTAACCCCTTATTGTTGTTATACCAATATTATCAAAAGAAAAAAATATATTTAGTAGCAATAGTTTACAGTTAGAGTAAGTATGTACCCTTCTTTACAGACACACAATACACATTGTTATGCAATCATATAGTTTCTAGTGTCATTTGACATGGTAACTTATCTATATACAATGCAACATCTTTTACACGTGATAAAGAAGATAAGCTATCATAATACTGACTTCAATATACACCTAGTACTAGCCACACTCGAAATAATTATAAAAATTATAGAAAGTTGCCAGTGAAATTTTGAACAGTTTTAAGGACAGCGATATTTCCAAAGAAGTTTTTAATGAAAAAAGACTACTAGTGAACTTCGTTTTATGCACAAATGTATCATATCACCCATGTTACTCTTTACGTGAGCGTTAAATAATTTTTTTCAGGGCATATTTCATTTACAAACGTAACAAAAATTTCAGTAGAGCGAATTGTTTCAAACAATTTATTGTAAAGGAAAATGTCAAATGGGTGTATAAAGACTACGAAACATGAGTAAATTGTCGTAGTTTTTTTGGCGAAGCCGTAGTAACCAGCATTTTGTTAAGTATTTGTTTTTATGCCCAATATTAATGTTCACGAATGATTTTTGTATACCAATAGAGTATAATTTAGTTATAAAGAAATCGCCGTCACAAGAAACCAGTGAAGTCCCAGATGTTGGGAGAAAGTTATACAGAAAAAAAAATTAAGATGAAAAGTCTGACACTTTGCATTAGAGTAAATATGTACATTTGGCATTTCATCTAATATTATTTGATCCATTCTGTAAATGAAATGTTATCGTTATCTTAAGCCGAAATACCAAAATTAAATTTTTGGTTTTTTTTATTTGAAAAAAATAGAAAGATAAATGAGGGAATAAACGATTAAAATTTTTATTATCTTATGAAACACAAATCATCACTTATCTTTTGTCCATTCAAGTACAAGTCTGGATGGAGAGTTCGGTTTCGTTTGGTACTAATTGTTAAGCTTTCAGTTTTCTGAGGATTAAAGGTAACTAACCATTGAATAGACCATTTGTGGATTTTGTCAAGGTCGCTATTTAATGTCTTACTTGTGATGACCGGGTTATCGACAATAATGTATAAGGTGGTGTCATCCGCAAATAATTTGATAGTGGATCTTATGTCAAACACTATATCATTTATATATACAAGAAATAACAATGGACCCAATATTGAGCCCTGGGATACACCAGCCTTTACGTCGCACCAACCCGATGCTGATGAGTTTATTACAACTCATGTTTACGACTCTGGAGATAATTTTCGAACCACAGATAAAGTTTACCTCCTATCCCGGCTTGTTGAAGTTTATAAAGCAAACCCTTATGCCAAACCCTGTCGAACGCTTTGCTTATATCACAAAACACGGCACGCACCTCCCTTCCCGAGTCTAAGGCTCTACCTATATCGTTAGATATGTCTAATAATTGATTGACTGTTGAGTCACTGGAGATAAAACCTGACTGATTGTTGCACAAGAATTTTGTTTCTACAAAGTAACTATAAATATGGTTGTGAACGCATCTTTCCATGACTTTCCCAGTAATACACAATAATGAAATCGGTCTGTAATTGTTAATATCATTACGTTTACCCTTTTTGTGAACAGGTGTTACGTTAGCTTGTTTCCATTCCGTAGGAAAATGTGAATTTTGAAGTGATTTGTTGAATAATTTGCGTAATGGAAAACTTAAAATTGACGCAGCTTCCTTAAGAAGTCGAGGATTTATGAGGTCTGGCCCAGTAGCCTTAGACGTATCTAATGAAATATTTTTTACTTCGTCGTCAGAAAGTATTATTTCTGTATATAAATGGTTAGAAGCGTTGTTATTGCTAGCATTTGGAAGAGTCGCTGATGAATCGTCGATATTTGACTGATTTGTAAAAAAGATGTTAAAAGCAGTTGCTTTTTCAAAATTGTTATCGACTACATTGCCATTAACCTCCAAGGGAGGTAAGTCATTGCGAATCTGAGTGTTGGATATTTTATTTACCATATTCCACCACTTCCTTGAGTCGTTACACTCGGATATATTTTTTGACAGCTTTTTATAATAATCATCGCGAGCATTACGTACAGTGCGTATACAGTGATTTCTTGTTTTTCTAAATTCGGTCCATTTGTCAGGATGATCAGTTCGTTTAGCGATTGAATGCAATCGTTTCCGTCGACGGATAAGTGTTCGAATTTCATTATTCATCCAAGGAGGGTCGGATTTTCTAATAGTCACTATCTTATTGGGAATGTTATTTCTAGCGTGTTTTATAATAGTTTTATTAAACCTTTTAACATTGGTGTCGATGTCAGAATCAGACAATATTTCTTCCCAGTCGATTGAGTTAAGGCTATTTCTATATGAAACGTAATCGCCTTGGTTGAATAACCAAATTTCGCGTTTAAATGAGTGGGAGGTTTGATTACATAGAGTTAACGACGCATAAACATGACAATGATAACGTACATTTTGGTCCAGAAAACAATCGCCAACATAAGCTTTTTCAAGAATATTACTATCGCTGACTATAATAACATCTAGAAGTGTACAAGTTTCTTCAGTAAAATGGGTTGGTTCTTCAATTAGTTGGGTCATGTTGTACGTATGCATTATATTGATAAGATACTTGGATTGGTAATTGTTGGTCAGTAAGTTTGCGTTGAAATCACCTGTGATTATTATTTTGCTAATTTTGGTGTTAAAAGCTAAGTCTATGGAGTACTCAATATCACTCAATATAGATACTGGAGAGTTTGGGGGTCGATAAAACTTTCCGTACAAATAAGATTGACCACCCATTAAAAGTTCCAACCAAACGCATTCAACCGTGGTTCATTTAAGGTCGACTCTGCGTTTTGCGAAAATATTATCTTTTACATATACTGCCACGCCCCCTCCTGTTTTAGTTTTGCGACAACGACAAAATGGAGTCTGGAAGTTATGTATATCGATATCCGAGGTAATGTTATCTTCGTGAAGCCATGTTTCAGTAAATGAAAGGATGGTATGATTGTGAAGTTCTGTTTCGAGTATATGGACCTTATGTGTTAGACTTTGGACGTTTAAATGAACGAAAGTAAATCTATGTGGATCGAATGATGTGTTGATTGGGGTAATTGTTGATGAATTACACGTGGATGGTGAATGTGTGACAGTTGGTGTTGGGAAGGGTCCTGGGTTCACTTCAATATCGCCTGACAGGAGAAGAAGTAGGTAAAGTCAAAGATACTTATATACATGATTTGTGTAAAATAGGAACACTAGTAGATCTAATAGTAGAACAAGTGAATGATATATCATCGTGTTTTGTATGGTTTAGCCCAATGCTTGAGTATACATGTAAAAATATGATGATAGGTACATTTTATGCCATATTGTAATAGTAAATTGATACAGACGAAATCAGACAAACTTAATGATGATGAAAAATTCCTATGTGATAAAATAACCCCACACTGGCCCGGTAGCTATAGACATCTACACACATAAATCAGGTAATACCTGGGTTTTGGTAGATTTCAAATGAGGAATTTCGGGTCAGTTGGGCTAATAAGAAATCAAATGAAGTGATGATGACTGAATAATGGAACAAGTGGACAAGGTCCACGTATAGTACAACAATGATATGAACATCTCTCTCATATGAGCAAGAAAACATTGTACAAATAAACACAACATATGTACACAATAGTATGCACGTTGAGTGCATTTGTAATAATAATTAAGGGAGTAGGGTTTTGTACGTGGTAAGGGTGAAAAGTAACATTTAAACTTAGAGATTTTTTGTATAGGGTGTTTATGTTGAGACTAGCGATTTGGAGTACTCATAACTAAGCACAGTGACAGTATATACTATATATATAGGTATGAAAAAAAAAACATGATTTAAATAGATAGATAGTCTTGGTTTTCGTAACTGAAGATATCAACTCCTAACTTTGTCCATGGTATTTTTGGTACATCATGTGTGATAAGAGGCTGCTTTGATTGTTGGTCCTGCATTTTGTTGCAAGTGCTGCACTTCGATATGAAGTCGCGTAGCTCAGCTGACATATTAGGCCAAAAAACTGCATCTCTTGCCTTCCTTAAACATGCTTTAGTTCCAAGGTGACTTGAATTAATTCTACTGAGCATCTCAGGGCGAAGAACTTTTGGTATCAGGACTCTGTTGCTCTTATAGATCAATCCATCCTGAGCCGTTAACTCGTCACGTATGTTCCAATAGTCTCTGACTGCTACTGGGACATCTTGACGGTCATTCCAGTCGGTAAGTATGACAGTCTTGAGTGTTTGTAGTACTGGATCACTGTTAGTCATCTCTCTGATCTGCTGAAATCTTGCATGGCTGATCTTTGGAATCCATTCACTTTGATTAATCTGTGAGATTTCTTGCGAAAATGCTTTGAAAATGTATTCGGTATCTGTCACAAAGGCTCTGGACAGAGTGTCTGCTATGTAAAGTTCACTTCCCTTGGTGTATGTTACTCGTAGATTGTACTTCTGGAGACGAAGCAGATTCCTTTGAAGCCGTTTTGGAGCTGCTAATACGGATTTCTTGAAAATTGTCTCCAAGGGCTTGTGATCAGACTGGACTGTCACAAGGTCTCTGCCATAAATGTATTGATCGAAATGCTCACATGCAAACACTATTGCCAAACAATCTTTCTCAATTTGGGCATAGCGTTGTTCTGTCTGAGATAACGCTCTGGACGCATACGCAACTGGTTGCCCTTGCTGCATTAGAGTTGCACCTAAACCAACTTCAGAAGCATCACATTGAATAGTTACTTCCTCATTCACGGCATAGTACTTTAACACTGGTTCAGTGCTGAAGAGTTGCTTAATTGCTTTAAATGCATTTTCTTGTTGTGACTCCCAGTGCCATAAGGTATCTTTAACGGTAAGTCTGCGTAGAGGTTCACAAGTTTCAGATAAGTGTGGTAAGTATTTGGATAGGTAAGTCACAAGTCCAATAAGTCTCTGAACATCTTTAACATTCTTGGGTCGTGGCATCTCGACAACAGCTTTCACCTTATCTGGATCAGGGCACATTCCTTCAGAGGTAAGTATCTGACCCATATACTTGACAGAAGTGAGTCACAGCTTTAACTTCTCCTTGTTGAGTTTCAGACCTACTTCACGTGCTCTTTGAAGAAGCGCTTGTAGGTGAAAATCATGATCCCTAATTGCATATTCCATAGTCTCACCAGATCCATAGACCAAGATATCATCCATAATGACCTCTGTATGTTGAAGGCCCTCTAATATATTCATGCTGCTTTCGTTGGAACTCCTCTGGTGCTGATGAGAGTCCAAATGGTAAACGTGTCCAGCGGTATCTTCCAAATGGAGTCCAGAATGTGGTGAGTAGACTGGATTCCTTGTCCAGCTTCACGTGCCAGAAACCTTCTTTTGCATCCATCACAGTAAACACTTTGGCCATTGATATCTTGGGTAGAATATCATCTACAGTTGGCATTTGGTAATGTGGTCTTTTAATAGCAGAGTTTAAGTCTTTGGGGTCGATGCACAGTCTCAGTTTACCAGGCTTTTTGACAGCAACCATGTTACTAATCCAATCTGTGGGTGATGACACTTTTTTGAGAACACCTCTTTTGACTAGAGATTCAATTTTTTCCTTAATTTCTCCCTTAAGAGCTTGTGGTACCCTTCTTGGCTGTCTCTGAACTGGCTTCACTGTTGGGTCAAGTTCAATGTGGTACTCGCCTTCAAACTCACCGAGTCCTTCAAATACATCCTTCAACTAATCAAGAATTTGTTCCTTGGACATTGGTTTAAATTGTGATGACGTAGTTGTCAACTTGTGAACTACATTGACAGTCAGTAATCCTAGTTTTTCACAAGCTTCTGCTGAGAGGATAGGTGTCTTGTCCATCTCGACTACATAAAAGTCAAGATTTTCTGTTTTTCCAGACTGGATCACCCGGCATTTCAAGGTTGCAATGCCAAGAGGAATGAGTTTCGATTTCCCTCCGTAGAGCTATAGTGTCTTCTCGGTAGGTTTCAGTGGGGGTCGCCTGTTTGCATGATTTGAGCGTACTGCCTAAAGTTTATTACGTTGCAGGTAGACCCACTATCCAATTGACAGGTAACATTAGAACTGTTTCCACTAGCACTCATGTGGATTTTTACGAACCACTGTTTTCCAGACGAAGAATTCACAGCATATAGAGAATCAGAGTCCGAGTCACTTGTGTCTTCATCTTGGATACTGTTCACAGTAGTCTGTTTACAAACTTTTGGAAAGTGATCTCCTTCTTACATTTCCAGCATGTATGTCCGAAAGCTGGGCATTTGTCTCTGTCTCGTGGATGTGTGCCTCCACAGTACTTGCACTTAATAACCATTGCACTGTTCTTTGGCTGTACAGTCTTCTGCTGTTTCTTCCCTTGACCTTTGAATGGATGTTTTCCTCTAGGTTTATAGGCTTTGTCTCCTTTTTAACTGACGTATTTCACTTCTGCTTGTTCTGAATTGGCTGTATGACTGGTGTTGTGTTCTAACTTCTGCAGCTGTGATGAAGTTCTTTCGCTTGTCAAACACATTGTTATAGCTATGTCCAGTGTTAAGTCGGCTTCTCTTAACATTCCGCTCTTGATGCTGTGTCTTTGGTCCCTAACACTAGACGATCACGTATCATATCATCAGTCATGTTTCTTAATTCGCACGACTTCGTGAGTTCTCTCAGCCTGCAGATGTAGTCATTTAGTGTTCATTGGGCAGTTGATAACTTGTATTGAAGATATATCTTTCATAGATAACATTTGTCTTTGGTGTAAAGTGTTTTTGAAGTGCTTCTATAACTGCTGCTATATCCTGTTTCTCTTCTTCCGTGAGGTTTAAGTTCTCATAAATATGATAACAATCTTTGCCAATGACTGTTAATAATGTTGCTATCCTGATTGCATCCTGTTTCTTGTCCAGGCCTGTGGCTATTTCATAATTCATCCATTGTGATTTAAAGAATTTCCAGTTCCCTTTAAGGTCTCCCTTCACATTCATAGGTAAAGGAATCGGTAATTCACTTCGCACTACAGACATTTTGAAATGTCACCAACTGCACACCGCAGTTTTTTTCCCAGAATCGATCGTTCGGTATGAAAATGCAAATACTGCTGTCAATACACTATAATGCAGTTGATATTGTATTTCTGATGCACACTAACATAAAATGTTGTCAAACACTCAGACTTTTCTGATAAACAAATAAGTTCAAATCTGATTGCAAATGGCCGCCGTAGAAAACGTGCTCACCAGCGTGACAAGCTTTAAAGCGAAATTTCCGTGTCGTTGGGTAAATATGCAACGTTACCACTTTAGCCTGAGATAGATATGAAGCTCTTTCGACGAAATAATCACTCGATTGGTGTTGTCTTGCTTCTGTTTGTGGAGATTGTGGCTTCGAATACGTCAGCTTCTGACACCATGTTAGGTTTTATGTGTTTATTCAAAACTCAACAACTAATGACGTAGACACTACTTGTGCACAATATACAGGGGGGCACTAAATACATTATCTAATAGCATGCAGGTTGAATTGTCAAATTGCATTAAAAAGTAACATTGTTATATGCATTTTGTTTTACAGTATTAATGCAGTTAAGAATTCGTTAAAAGTAAAACAACGTATCAAGTATCGACAACATATTACTTCAAACATGTATGATGCAACTTATTTCTGTCGAAGTGCAACATGCTTGTGTTGACATGCAACATTACTATGTTGACATTCACTTTTTTATGTCAATATGCAACGTTAGTTGCATGTTAGCTACTAGTATTTCAACATTGATGAGTTGCTTGTCAACATATTCACATCTATTTCGAGTGTTTGCATGAATAACTTGCATGTCGACATAAAGAAAGAAGTTTCATGTTAACATATTTTATATGTAGACAAAATAAGTTGCATTTTACAAATTATTATATCGTGCATGTCAACATACTTATTTAGCATGTCGACATATATAGGTTCCAACTGGCAAGATGGATGTCACTTGCCGTCATTAAATGATAATTTCTACAGTTTTTCGAACGTGTCTTATTACTTATTTTTCTGCATGTCAACAACATAAGGTTGAATGTTAACATAGTTATCTGAATTCTGATATAATCAAAAATACTTGCTATATGCCACCATGGAAAATTCAATAAGTTCACGTTTTTTAAAAGTTTTTTGGGTAATACAATGTAAATTGACATGTAGCATTTCTGTCAGTAGTACAAAGATAATGTAGGTTAGTCATATATTGTCACCACTGAATAGTCGGCTTGTAAAAGTGAATAAAGGAAATTCAACAAAATAGACTCACATATTGTTGAAATTTAAACATAGATTCATGTACGTACAAGGTCTCCACTTTTCGTAAGTAAGATAAACAAAATAACTTCCACATCTTATTTACTGCATGTTGTGTAAATAAAATGTGTATATACTGTCTAATAGATTCAAAAAGCATCTGTCAGTGTTTTCTGATCAGAATCAATAGGTTGCTGCTGCTCTTTGCACTGTGATCTGACGCATGACCAATTGAGAAATGTAAAAAGTTCATTATGGAAATATGTATGCCTTAAATTGACCTCCTTAGTTAAGGCTGCAAGTCTTGATCTCTGAATAGTATACATGTACTTCATAAAATGCTTCATCGGAATGTGCCATATCAAATCACTCAATAGACAGTTGAAAATATTATTCAACGTCGACTTGTTTGGGAAGGTGTTTTATAATTTAAAAACTAAAATGTCGCGCCTATACATATTTTTAAGTACATGTATCTGAAATACTACGGCAGTTGCAAACGAAATTTAACTAAAATTTTTGTTAAAATAAAAGCGGTACTTGAATTTATCCTTATACTGTGGTTTCATTAGTTTTCGTGGGTATCAATTTTCGTGGATTTTCTGAAAACCACAGTTTCAAGGATACGTAATTTCGTGGCCAATGATCCTATCAATACAAAATGTTTGTTGATATTGAATTTCAATGAACATTTAATTTTGTGGATCAACTTAACAACGAAATCCACGAAAATTGGAATTCAACGAATATTGATTAAACCACAGTATCCAAAGAAGACACTGCAAAATAAAGGGGATCAAAATAATCCGGTAAATCTTAAGACATAAATTTAAATTATCTGCAATTTCATGTACAAGCAAAGTTATGATGCCACTTTCATGTTTTGTAAAAAAAAAAAAAAAGAAAGAAAGAAGAAAAACCCAGATATTAACCTAGCAAAAAGTTGTTTAATAGAATTTTCTGAAAATTGCTCTTGATTTCTCCTGAGTTTATTATTCAAGATTTAACTAAACAAAAAACTTGACTACGTTTGTAACGCTATGTTTATTTCACATATAAGTGAGTGCTATATAACACGGTGGTGTCAAACAAATTTTAAATAGTCATTCATTGCTCGCGTGTTGCACAAGATTGGGAGAAGTCTTCGTCTCTGTCTATTCACATGTTCAAGCCTCATCCTAAAAGAAGCAATCAATAAAAAGTACTTCATCAATTTTTTTCAAGTTAGATATAGTTTTGCACTTAATGCCAAGTCTTTCCCCTATGAAAAATAATATCACGTTCTGGAAAACAGTTCGTAGAAGTTACATAATTGTAATCCATGAATATTTCAAAACTCTTACTACATGATACTCCAACATCTTTACTGTGATGACAGTTTGTGTGGTCCAGTACAGCATGGCGGCAATCTGACAAATCCGATTCGTTTCCAGTGCATACTAAATCGTCATATATAATAGGTCCAGTTCCTGGTCCAAATTGTGCAGAACCATAAGCAACAGCATTTTCCCTGTCATATAAAAACAAAACAAAACAAAACCATTACCTTTCTTCAAGTCTATAAATTAAATAATTGACCTGACCAATGCAATGGAGTCCTTAAACACCTTTTGGACTAGGTGATTGTTACATGTACATGAAATGCATACAAACTATACTACTGTATGTGGGTCTTACAACTACTCCGATCGATGAAGTTGATAATGTTTGTATATTTATGCGTTGTTTTTAAATAACTATAACGAGTTGTAACTGTCTTTATTAAACTAAAGAAAAGTTGGAACAAACGAATTTCCATCTTGCCCTGCCAAATGTTTTCCCACCTCGAACATCTAAGTTCTCGAACTCCCTCATCTGAGATTTACCAACCAGTGATAATGTTCTGCATTTAAGCTTTCGATATGAATCAGTTCGAAAATCTTTAGGCAGTACATATGCTTAAACAAGGAAAGCTAAACAATAAAAGTAAATGTGTTCTTACGTTGGCATTCCTATCATTCGACAGACTACTTTGGCGGCATTGTTATCAAAATGGTCTCCACAGACTGTTCCCCAGGTTCCATTCTGCATCACCTCCACTCTGCCAGACAGAAAATCACCGCCTCCCATTAAACGAATTTCTAAAAAAACATTCTTATATATATATATATAAGTACGAACACGGATTCAGCAAAATCGCGGATATAGCGAAGTTTTTTTGAGACCCTGGGAAAATTCTTAACATATCTTTTTCCTGGTTTTAACGAATTCGGATACAACGAACATACGGAAATAGCGAACTGATTCGGAATTCCGCAGAGGTGAATAATAACGAAATTTAAAACTACAACTTTTGTAACGAATTTTTTTACAGCTTACAAAGTTTCCACTACTATTAAACAAAATAGTTTGAATTCTACAAATCACAAACAGATTATCAAAAGAATGTATAGTCATTATTAGCCACAATAAGCCTAAATTACAGTCTGGTGAAAGAAAACATGTATAGACTGAATTCGCTGTAGATATTATTACAAATTCGTTATACGGATAAAACGAATTACGGATACAACGAAGTAAATCCATTGGTCCCAAGGGCTTCGCTATAACCGAGTTCTAATATATATATATATATATATATATAAATATATATATATATATATATATATATATATATATATATATATATATATATATATATATATATATATATATATATATATATTCAAATCACAAAAGTATTTTCTCAATGTCCGGTAAAAATATAATAAAAGAAAAAAATCTTCAGACGTTTTACAGTCTGTAAAACGTCTGACGATTTTTAACAATTAAAGCGCTTATGTTTTGCAGTTAGTGTTGCTTTTTTCTTATATGACTATGCCTTAAATACATTTATTTTTCAGTCGATAAATGATGACAGATGAATTTATCCAACAAAAATGTCAATGTCCTCCTTTACACGTACATTTTCTATGATAAAAAGAAAGGCATATATTGTATACTTACTATTTGTGTTGTACCTTTCGTCAAAGATAATGTCAATAAAACTACGCTGCTTCTGCAGCGATTTCAATGCCGATTCGATTTTATCAAGTGCTATCTTTATCTCGGGCTCATATATGTAGATCCCATCTTTGCCATAATTATTACCAATAAATATCTGGATCTCATTGTGTGCATTTTGTAATTTGTCTAATAGCCACGATTTCAAATGTTCGAACTTTTGATGAATCGTTGTGTTTGCCTCTTTGTCATGAACCTCGTTGTTTTGCAGAGACAGTGTCAAATGCCGGATAGACTGTGCCATGTTATTCTGTAGCATTTCGATGGTTTGTAGTCCAGTCTTGTTGTTGTTTTGGTCTAACTTGTGCTTTATTATTCCAAATGATAACTTTAGGTCTATATATTCCGACAATAGTTTATCTAAGGTAACAGTGGTAACATTTTCTTTGGAAGATTTCTGCCTCTTCAATGCTTTTATTTCTTGTTCTTGACTATTTACTCGGGCTTCCAAATCCAACACATTTTTCACAAGTAGTAAGATTGTCGCATCTCTTTCCAGAGGTCCAAGGGTCGTAGTTTGTCCTGGATTGTTGTTTTCGTTAAATAGTAGGGAAATGTTTTGTGGAATAAGGCACAAAATTAGCAGCGACAATGCTGCTTGAAAAAACATTTTGCAAATAAGGTTTTCGTTGTAAAAAAACCCCAAGTGCCTGATGGCAGTGCTAATACAACAAAGGAGCGCATAGAAAAGCAAATTATCACGTGTTTTGTTGCTTAATAATGTTGATTTTGGTGTCATATAGATAAAAAAGCCACATCTGGTAGCATATTGATAAGCTTAGACCTAGAAAGAGGTGTTCACCTGTGTGTCACTTGTTTCTAAGATGACATTTAATATTACTATGTTTCGCTATGTAACTGGGTGATAACCGATTTTTAGGTCGTTGTTCACTGAGGATAAGAGTGTTAAAAAATTCAATATCATGAGTAAATTGTATATTTTAAGGCAAAAAGAATATTACACTAAAATGAATAATCATTGATAAAACATATGATATATTTACTATACTCTGGAGTTCCATACAATAATAGACTTATAGCAGACTAACAACGATTCTTTTTTTTTTTTTTTTTACCTATTTTGCTTTTCAATTAATTACTTCTAGTAGCATTCGGTAGCATTATAATATTAAATTAATGATTCATATCATTAATGAATATAAAGCTGTATGTTTTAAAATAGTTTTGACCTACTTATCATTTTAAGAAAAAATAGCCAATGCTTAAAATCCTTAAAAGACACAATGTCTCAAAAGTCTGATAGTTTATCTCATATAATGCCAGCGGAAAAAAGGTAAATTTTAATATTTTAGAACTATGACTATTTTAGTGTTATCATCAACTATTTTTTCCAAATGAAATAAAAATGGACTTTATGAGCTTATGGGCTTAAAAATAAGTTTTAAAAGTTTAAGAGAGAGTTCGTGAATAGAAAATTTTGATAGCTGTTGATTAAAACATAATGCCATTGTATCTGTTTAGGTACACCGTCCTTATTGGAATAAATTTCATTTTCCAGAAGTTATTGTATTTGCAATATTTTTCCAAGTATACAAATTTCAATCATTTCTGAGGGATTTTTTTATGTTATTAAAAAAAATATTTAAGGACCACTGACGCAAAAAGTAGATCATTGACCGTGTTCTTTAAAAGTGAAAGAAAAACCTTCTAGCACAGGATTATAATATATCAATAAATGTTTTTTACATTTAGGTTAGTGAATTTTTAAAACAAGTAAACATCGTCCTTAATTAGAAGCAGTGCAAAAGAAAAGTTTTGTATAGAACTTCGAACAATATATATATATATATATATATATATATATATATATATATATATATATATATATATATATATATATATATATATATATATATATATATATATATATATCGCTTCTCCTGATTTGAAGTCATAAACAAATTGCAATATTACAAGGGCATACCGTTATTTGAATTAAAATGTTAAATGAGTTAAATTCTACTATTCGGGTAGATTCTGAAAAGTGCTACTGCTTTGTATAGAGTTTATCTTTTATTAGAATAAATATCAAAGAAATAAGCTCCAGTTGGAATTTATATGACCTTCGCTTAATATTTACGTATTTATTAATTCATTTTATAGATTTCATTGAAGCAGCGGCACTTTTTATTAAATTTAACATTATCATAATTTATATCCAAAAGATGAAAATGGTATGTTAAGTGTATGTCCTTGTAATCAAAGTACTGAAGTACTGACGGGAGTTGATTTTATCGATTATCATTTTTTCAAAATCAACGATATGTGATTTTGCATGACAAGAAGTATCAGTAATCGAAATATTTCTGAGAAATTGTATAGATCCAGGCAATATTGAACTCTTGTCTTGTTCAACCAAACACTCGGCTGTCACCGTTTACAGTACCCGCAACGTTATTTTTACAAGATAAACGATAGGATAGGATTCACGCACGATAGGATAGCATTAACGCACGATAGAACAGTATACACGCACGAAAGGATAGGATTAACGCACGATAGAACAGTATACACGCACGATATGATAGGATTGATACACGATAGGAAAGGATAAACGATGTTCATGATAAACGTATGATCGCTTTAAACGATATTTACGAACAAACTTATAATGGCAGAATTTGAGAGAGAACACGTACAAATAAAGATTTACGTGGAATTTCTTTTTAGTAATAATTGCCGAGTTGTTAATCATCGCTGAATCATTTATAGAATGTATAAAAATTACCAGTTAATTTTTTTTTCAACGAAAATTAGGAGCTTTAATGATAAATAAATTTTCTGTATTGTTAAAATTGTTTTCATTACCGAACACCCTAGCCGATCGCCACAAATATTTCAGCCCGAGATTAAATCACTCGGAAAATAGCGGGTTTAATTATGTAAATCCAACTCTTGTATAAAGTAAATATAAAATCTATCATAAGTTCATTTCTTTCTGTATAAGAAAATGATGCATTGAAAACGAATTATTACAGACAAGTTAAATAAATATTTACGCAGATACACATTCCGCGTACGATTTGTTAACATTGTTTTCATTACCACACACCCTAGCTGATTGCCAAGAACATTTCAGCCTGAAATCAAATATCACACGGAAAATAACGGGTTCAAAATACAACTCGGGTTTTAATTAAATATAAATTATATCATAAATAGTTTTGTTTCTGTAAAATACGCTGCAACAAAATTATATTGCATAAAAGTTAATGTTTACGCAGGTATACACTCTGCGTACGATTTAATATATTCGATATACAGGTAAATATGCTACCTTGTTCCTAAGAACTTCGTTTTTCATTTTCAATGTTAACTGATATGATTTACATACATAAATATTGGTTAATTTTGATCTAAAAAATTTAAAAATTAGTATCCTGACGGAGTGTTGGATAGGATTTTATAATTCTTGTTCGATAAATATTCGTATACGGCGCACCGAACGAGTTGCAACTTCGTAATAAATTTACTTGCTTATGAAAAGGCACGAAACGATTAACACGATAGGATAAACGGAAGAATTGTTGAAATTAAACGATAAACCTGATAGGATTAACGCACGATAGGATAGCATTAACGCACGATAGAACAGTATACACGCACGATAGGATAGAATTAACGCACGATAGAACAGTATACACGCACGATACGATAGGATTGATACACGATACGATAGGATAGGATTGTAAAAAATAACGTTGCGGGTACTGTATCTCTGACAAGCAAGAGATACTCTGTTTTGTCGGATATAAACGGAGACAGCCAAGCGTCTGGTTGCACGAGACTTCATTGAACTCTAGCGTAGGAATTCATACGACTTTAAAAATATCTACACTGTTTATACAATTTAAAATCTTACTTTTTTCATGGTATTAGGAAATAAGTTTTCTTGAAAAACAATGCTTCAGAATACATAGCATCGAATTTATCGATTATTTGCAAGAACTAAGTGTTGTCAGCGGTATTGATTTGTGCTTAGGTCCAAACACTGTTTCACTTTCGCTTTGCCCGAGTAAGTGCATAGGAGAGTTGATTAAAATCAACTCCCCAAAAGGGGATTTAGATAGGCTTCCCGATGTCAAACACATCGAAGTTGTCCATTAAACACCCTAAAAAAGATATAATACACGCTCTAAAAAATAATTACAAGCCGAATCAAAACAAGCATAGTAGATAGTATTTAATGGTATAATAATTGCTTTATGATTATGATCCGTTCATTTATGAAATGCACTTTCTCATGTTAAAAAATTGATCGATCCGCCTCTCTCTACACATAATATGCGTCAAAGTTTACAATATGACGTCACATCGGCAAGTGTATTGTGATCAGTCAGTTGTTTATATTTATCATTGTTGGATTTGACTACAAAGTTGCACGCATAAGTAATTTTTTAATGTAGTTTAATGTTTTCGTACCCATAACAATTGGAAATTACTTTATTTATTAGCATTTTTGACGACTTGTTGTTTTGTGTGATGTCATAGTTAACCCGTACTTTCTGGTCGGCGCAACCACAAAGTAAACTTTAGCAGTGCTGCGTATATTTCTAAACAGGGTTCTCCTTCAAAAGGTTATTAATACAGTCTAAAAATGGTCACGACCATCGATCCATCTTAATACTTAGAAATTGCTTTATGTTTTGAAAGCAATAAATAAGTAAAATTCTCAACTGACTCATGCGTGGAAATTTAACTCTTACTATATATATATATATTGTATACTGATAATGAAATGTCCTCATACTGATACCGAACATGGATATCTTCACTTTATATCTTTGTTTTAAGAGTTTTTTGTGTGGATAGTGTTACTTTTCTGGAGGAGAGTATTTTAATAGTTTGATTATGGTTTTTTCTTCCGATATTGTTTGTTCTGTTTGATTGTATATTTTTGCTTATCATTGACAAAACGTTGGTCACCGCATTAAAATCAGTTTTATGTGCAAGTAAATCCTCAGATCATTATACATTACATGTATAAACAAGTTGTTGCATGGTGGCTTTTGAGCATCTACTCAAGACGGTGATATAACAGCACATGCCTTTCTCACTGTATTTGAAATGCAAAGTGTAAATGTTCATATTTATGGTTAAATGTCTTTTCCATTTAACTTAATAACCGATTAACAAATTTTATATAATGTTTTTATAATTTGCACAATATTAGATGAGATCGAACGTACAGTTGCATCCTGTAAAGAGGCAAATAAGGATTATTTTGACAAACCTCTAAACCATCAATTACTAGAAATATACTTACTTTACTTCTTTCGTCTTTCTTTCTTTCCTTCTCTCTCTCTATATCCCTCTTATATTCATTCGTTAAAGTTTAGAAATAATGACTTTATTATTGTACGTGTTATACAAATACCAAATTTATGAATAAGAAAAATATTCATAAACTACTGATTAATATTAATATAAATACTTCTTTAAAAAAATGGACATGCCAATATAATTATCTTAGATAAGTTAGTTCCGAGGATATTACCTTTCCAAGGAAATACGTTTTATATCACAATTTAAGGGCATGGATTATCGATGCATTCAATATGTTGCAACTAAGCACGTTGTTACCCGCTTATCTATGCGCCTCCCCTTTTTTGAACGTCAACTGCAAGTTATTTACTACTTAGACCTTATTTGCAATATGGCTTTTCAAGCAGCATTGTCACTGTTAATTTTGTGTCTATTTCCACACAACCTTGCCATTCTTTTTCACGAAAACAACAATCAAGAACAAACTACGACCCTTGGACCTCTGGAAAAAGATATAACACTTTCAAAACTTGCAATATATTTGTTGAATCTGGAAGCCCGAGTTCATAGTCAAGAACAAGAAATCAAATCGTTGAAGATCCAGGAAGCGTCCAAAGAAAATGTTACCACTGTTTCCTTGAATAAGTTGATCTCGCAATATATAGACCTTAAGTTATCCTTTGGAATGATAAAACAAAACATTGACCAAAACAACAACCAGACTGGACTACAAACCCTCGAAATGATACAGAAGAACATGGCACAGTCTATCCGATATTTGACGATGTCTCTACAAGAAAACGAGGTTCATGACAAAGAGGCAAACACAACGATTCACCAGGAGCTCGATCATTTAAATATGATGTATATGAACGAAATGCAAATTATGCATATTGAAATTCAGAACTATACTGGCAGCAAACAAAAAATCCACCAATATGAGGATATGTTAAAGTCAGCAGTTGATAATATAAGATCGGAGATAGAATTAATGCGGAGGCAACGTAGTTTTATCGAATATGGATTGAACATTTTTGACAAATTGCGGAGTGAGTATAGTGTAATGTCGTGAATTGTCAACCGTAACAAAGTATAGTGTCGTGTAGTGTTCTCTAGTGTAGTGTACTATAGCATACTATAGCATAGTTTAGTGTAGTGTAGTATGCTGTAGCTTAGTGTAGCGTAATATATATATATATATATATATATATATATATATATATATATATATATATATATATATATATAAATATATATATATATATATATATATATATATATATATATATATATATATATATATATATATATATATATATATATATATATATAAAATAAAACGTCTGAAGATTTTTAACAATGAAAGCGCTTATGTTTTGCAGTTAGTGTTGCTTTTTTTCTTTTATTATAAATATATATATATATATATATAATCCAAAATGAGTAAAGTTAATCCACACAAGTAATAAATAATAAAAAATAACTATATATATATATATATATATATATATGTATATATATATATATATATATATATATCCTTTTGGTGTCGCCTTTCATTGTAAAACGGAAATTTTTTTTGCAAATGTTACCACATTCTGAAATGCTTAAAGTGATTCTAATATGATACACGTAGTCAAGGTTTGTTTTTTTCTAGCAAGTTGTATTTACATTATTTCATACCATTGTTTCAGAAATCCGTCTTGTTGGAGATAATGTTATGTCTGGTAGAGTGGAGGTGATGCAGAATGGAACCTGGGGAACAGTCTGTGACGACCATTTTGATAACAATGCCGCTAAAGTAGTTTGTCGAATGATGGGACTGTCAACGTAAGAACACATTTACTTTTATTGTTTAGCTTTCATTTAACATAAAATTGTTAATATATGCACAAACAAAAACACTCGGAGTAAAACAGATAAAAAACTTATTATTAACAAAGAAATACAACAAAATAAAGCATTACTGTTGAATTATCATTTTTCGTGGGGGACCAATGTTCGTGTCTTTCAGGGGTAACCCTTGCCCATGAATTAAATAAGAACCAATAAAGTTTTGGCTACCCACAAACATAGACCCGCGCCAATAAAAACGATTCCACATTAGTCATAAATAAAAGATTTAATAAATAAATTTATACAACTGATGAAGGGAGGTTGGTTCTCTATTTTAAATGACAGGGGAAATGCTGTGGCGTATAGTGATGCACATTTTGGACAAGGAACTGGGCCTATTGTATTTGACGATGTAGTGTGCAATGGAAACGAATCGAAATTGTCAGATTGCCGCCATGCTGCATTAGGCTACACCGACTGTAGTCACAGTGAAGATGTTGGAGTATCATGTGGTAAAATGTTTGAAAATGTCTAACTTTCTTAGCGCTATTTAACATGTTATTAATGTTATTATTATGTTTTAAATTACTTTATTGCTTCTTTTAGGATGACGCTTAAAAATATCAATAGAAGGAAATGAAGAATCGAACCAATCTTGTGCATCAAGCAAGAAATGCATGGCTATATTATGCATGTTTAATGTAATGTATGCATGCATGTATATAGTTAAATAAACATAATGTCACACACAGAGTTAAATATTTTTTGTCCAAACCTTACCACTTTATAGGAGAGGCAAAGCTCATTTTATCTTTTTCAGAAATATATATTTTTTCTTTTCTTGTCCATGTAATATAACGACATGTAATATGCTGTCTAACTAAGTTCTTTTGTATTTTGTACGGCTGACATGATTTTTTTTTTCATTTATTATGCCCACATTCACCGAGATTTGGCAGTGGTTACTTGTTTCATAATTGCAAACAATTAATATTTATAATAATAAAAGAAAACAAATACTAAATTGTATCAATTATATATTTCCATACACACCGTTGTTGGTAAACTGTTGCATTTGAAATTTCTGACATGAAATATATTTTCAACTTTGGGAGTTCACCCAATAAAATACTAATAACATTGAAACCAATTCATATAGAAGTTGATTGGTAAAGGTATACATGCTTAGGTTTCTCCAAATTGTTGATATTTTTTTTTCACATCTAACAAAAACATACAACATTGAATTTTTTTATTTACAGGAAGAATTCTATGAAGTAATTTGTATTGTAACCATTAAATAGATGAGTCATTGTTTGTCTTACATTGAAAGCATCATAAACTCCAAATTTTACCAATTTTGAATTCCCCTTTGTTATTGCAGTTGGGGTTATTTTACAAACACATATTTGTTTGTACATGGGGTTTGTACATTTGTTTTACAAACAAAAGGCATGTAATATAATTGAATATATGAATTATAGGATATCTTAAATAAACATTTGATATGTACCGGTAAAAAGGATCCTGTTGTATTTCATTGTACAATAATGCAAATCATTTTTTATTGGGAAAGTTATATGTGACAGAAAATTTCCATTATCATCTAAAAAGTCATTGATGACCTTTTCATGGATATACTGTTGCGTTTATTAAGTTCTTTTTGGTAGACCTAAAAAAATCATATTGAACTCAATAACACATATTTTCTCCCAAATAGGACTTCCTATCTCTCAGCGTTTAGGAATTATTTCATGTCTACCAAAAGGGGATAAACCCAGACAATACTTACAAAACTGGCGGCTTATTACACTATGAAATGTTATCTATTAGCTTATTTCAGGTTGTCTTAGTTATAAAATAAGATCTACTCTGGATATTTTTACTATTGATACTCGGTCAGGTTTTATAAAAGAAAGATTCATTGGAGATTGGGTATTAACTTTTCTCTCGACCTTGAAAAAATAACTAAGTTGAATTATTCTTTGCAAGTTCCAAAAATGAAAAGCATGCTTCAACAATAGAAAAGAAGAACCTTACACCAATTAGACGTGTGACGGTTGTTATTCCAGACACTAATCATTTATTTATGTCTTTACCTACTCCCAAAGGAGATCTAGAGGTAATCACCACATTGAACAAAGACATTTTTGATTTTTTTTTTGGAATGCAATGTGTGATAAAATAAAACGTTCAGAAGTTATTCAATAAAATTAAGAAGGAGGTTTAAAGTTAAATTGTTTGATATAATTCATGGACTTTCATATTAAAGGCCACAAATGGCGAAGAAATTGTCAGCTTGTTACTTGGTTTTGGTGATTACAGAATGGTAATTACCGGTATGTTGAAGAAAACTTTTTATCTACGCCAGTTTGGTATATTAGCCATATCAAAGTTAGTATGAAACAGTGTTTATAAATGAATAAAACAATACAAGTTTAATAGAAAAGAAAATATTTTTTATGAAAATATATGAAAAAAGGCAATCATTCCATTACCCGTCAAATCCACCCTCATTCTTAGAAACTAACAAATGTATGCTGCTGAAACGCACCAGAGAATAAATGTCACAAATGACTATATCTTTTATAAGTGGTGTATGAAATATAATCAAATTACTTAAAATGAAAAGTTGGGAGACAAATTGCCTATATAATCGTTTGATGAGTATAAATAGTCATTGGCTTATATTTACATTCTACTGTGTTTTCCCATTAAATTCCGTAATGTTTAAATGCCTCTAAATGCAACACCTATTCACTGCGTATGAATTTACGAGTAATTTACATAAGTAGTTCTTAAACAGTAATTTCTATGTTATCGGTTAAAAAATGCATTTCATGAATGTTGTCAAAACACCATGTTTTATAATTAGTCAATAAAAAAGTTAACTTTATTGTTAAAAGCAACATTTCAAGAGTTATTTATCATGGATTATATTTTCATGCTCGTCGATCTCATCTCAACAGTCAATGTGAAAACCAGTTTAAACCGGTTTTACAAAACAGCTGTTCTTGCTGTTACTTGTTCACTCCCTCCGTGATCTGCACTTTAGATCGATTTATTTAAGTAAACAATTGATTTCTTCAATACGGGAATGTAAATATAAGCATTAAATGATTTATTTTTGACGTCGTCGTGTCAATAACTGCCGTCAGGTGAGCAGTCAAATTATCATAACGCGCTAACGCGCGTTATTCAATTTGTCTGCTCACCTGACGGCAGTTATTGACACAACGACGCCAAAAATAAATCATTCAATGCTATAATAACTCATTAAAAAGTAACCGAATTAAGAACTAGATTCACACCATACGCGCTGACGTTTTGCTATTTTGTTGCGTTTAGCGCTTCACCGTTGAGCAAATATTCAATATGTAAGCCGAATAAATCGTCAGTGACGACTCGAGGCTTCACGGCTGAACCTATTCCATACCAGACACCAAATGAGCCTTAAAATCATTTTATACACAACACAAATGCATTGAACATATCAACCTTCTAACTACCAAATGTACGTATAAATTTAGGAAAAAAAACCCACGTACCCCCGAAAAAAAGACAAACAAAAAACCCCACTTGTTTGCATGCATATTTAAACCAAGAGCAAGAAATTCAAGCATTGAATCGACGACCAAGTAAGCTTTCAATAAATATATCACAACTAGTTTCATGGATAAGCTGACCGCATTTTGCGATGAATGGGACACCTCTAAAAAGAAATCCTAAGGAATTTAAGAATCTACATAACGATATCATGAGTATGGCTCAATGACAAATTATGAAAAACCATAGTCATGTTGGCGTCACACATTGTAAGAAATCTTCTGTTTCTCTGTAAGTCTTCTTACTATTTAGTTATTTACTTTTAGCTGCTTTAGACAAGCTCTCCACTAAATTGCTATATTCATCAATTTAAATATAAAAAATTATAACATCATACCTTATTCTTTACGAAGTGGACGATCATTGTCAGTTCTTGATTTGTAATAGATGCATCTTACTTAACATGGGTAGTAAAAAATATGTCAAACAGATTAGTTGTAGTGGGTTTATAATATTCATTTATTGTGTAACAAGATTGATAGATTTAATCACGCCTGACCAAAAGTATCATCTCAGTGTATTCAAATAATGATTCCTTATTACTTATATTCATATAATTTCCAGCAATTGTAAGATTTAATATAAGAATATTGATTATGAATAGCCCCAACCATTCCTTTGTTTTTAATTCACTGGACTGTACATTACATAATTATTTCGTAGAGTAATCACAGACAAGACACTGTAAAATGTAAATACATGTATAACATTTTTTTAAAGTATATCTTTATGGTGAATTCATATTTATTTATTTTTTGTTCATACACTAATATATTTGATATCATTATAAATATGAAAAACAGTGTTCAAATTAAATTGTCCAAGAAAAAATACAAAACAAGAGCAGAGCAAACATGTTTTTTTTTTTTTTTTTACAAAAGATAGAGGTAGGATCAGTTGCCATGGAGGAGTGAGCATCCTCTGCTGACCGGTCATATGCGCCCTATACTCTTTGTCGTAATAGGGAAAACGGAAAAATCCGTAGACAATTCGGTGAATAATAAGGGCCTTACAATGAGTATGAAATAGGATACTACTGAGAAAAAAAAACAATTGGAAAAGAAAAAGAGGTGAAAGTGAACACTGTATTGTATGTCACTGTCATAAGTCATATTTCAATTACTATTGAATACGGACTACCTGTTCGATGTATACATGTTTCACAATATTTGTAGTGAATGCAACTCAGACGGAAATAATTCCCAATTACATGTGTTAACGTTTGACGTAACGTAGAGTTTAATCTAATGGCAAAGGTATGTGATTCAGAACTTTCGATCAGTTACTATTACAAAAACAATTTATTAAATACCTTTGTTATTCAAAAGTCAATTTTAAATTAACTGTGTATTAAACTATGATCTTTGTAAACGTAATATTATAAATAATCCGTTGTGTTTATGTGGTCAAACAGAAGATGTGTATCATTTCTTTTTTTCTTGTAAAAAATACTCTAGAGCGAGAAACAACATGTTTGATCAATTGTTTATGTTAGATTTAGTCAATATTGATACTAATTTACTTTTATATGGCAACAACAACCTACCTTTACATATTAACAAAAGCATTTTTGCTTCTGTACAAAAGATTATAGACGAATCCTTGAGATTTAAATAATATATCTTTGTGTATGTCAATATTATATTTTCTTTTGTTCTATATTCATATGCATGACAACTATTGTTATATTTAAGGAGAGGAACTTGTAAGTTGTTAGAACTTGTTTCTGATCCTTTTGTTTAATCAATACAATATGTTCAAAACAAAGTTAATTTTTAAAAAATCCTCTTAAAATTATTTTTGATGACACTTACTTATTCAACAGAGCTATTTCAATGACTTCTTTTAAAATGCGCTAAAATACAGATGATATTGTATTTGTTTTAAATCATCTAATATTCAATAGTTTGATGAGATATTTAATTTAGCTTATCTGATTCGTCGAAAACGGTGATATCTGCATTAATAAAACTTTGCCAGATCTACTGTCCTCTACTGTTTTGATTAAACACTACTGTAGAATCATTAAAATGGTGGCCAATTTTCGGTAATTGCTGAATTTTTATAGGGTCGCGGGGACGTAATTTCGTTTATTTTACTTTAACTACAAAAGGAAATTTGACTTAAAAACTAAATTCAATTATTCGTGGTTGATGTTAATTTGTGGTTAAAAGGTGCCAATTAATTTCACAAAAACTGAGCCACCAGGAAATCTAATGATTCCACAGTATTTATAGAGCGAGAATTTACAAAAAAAAATCTAAACTTGACGTGTACATCTGTTTAATTGTAGGTAAACAAACTACAACTTTATAAATATGGAAAAAAAATATTGTTTAACCCTCAAAAATAAAGAATACACATTTTTATATTCTAAAGCGTCTACTCACGATTTTGAGATCAACGATCAAACTTACGGCTAAGCTGGCTGTTTCAATGTCAGAAATAATTATGAAAATATATAGGCCTATACACTCTCGCGGTAACACTACTGTTCAAATTTGTTAACGATCAGGTTTAGATTAACACACGTAAATTACCGATAATCAATAAACATTGTACATTATTGCATCACATCCTGGATGACCACTTGGACAAGTCACATATACATTGTCTAAGTCCACTCAGCTGTAATTTGGATACCGGCTTATACTAGGAGTTAATCTGTGAAGGATTGGTGTCCCATCCAGGGAAAAGCAATGAGTCCCATTTGCTTAGCACAACAAAAAAACGGGGATAAGCACCGGCCTTATGGCACGGGGGTTTAAACAACACAGAAACTTGGAAAAAAAATCAATTCATTTTTAATTAAAGACCTATTTCATTTTTATGTGTTTGTGAAAATATAAATGCTATTTTATATGTTTAACAAGATAGATATGATTAACTAAAAAAATTAACTCTTATATGTTAAGTAGGAAAAGTAAATTGCATGTGATCAATATATGTACTAGGGTCTCCTGCAAAACACCCACATCTTTGTTTCGCTATGGTATGTTCTTTATCATTATTTTGTATAATCTAATGAGCTGCAAAGCTTAATGAATGAATGATTTATGAAAAGCAGAACAGAAAAGGCAGTGGCATGTTGATTATAATTAACACCTACTGACCTCTCATTTAAAAGCTGATCCCTGGGGTCTTAACGGTCTCACATTTACTTGATTAGATAATAGTTCCGAAAGTAAGTTGTTAGAACTTGTTAGAACTTGTTTCTGATCCTTTTGTTTAATCAATACAATATGTTCAAAACAAAGTTAATTTTTAAAAAATCCTCTTAAAATTATTTTTGATGACACTTACTTATTCAACAGAGCTATTTCAATGACTTCTTTTAAAATGCGCTAAAATACAGATGATATTGTATTTGTTTTAAATCATCTAATATTCAATAGTTTGATGAGATATTTAATTTAGCTTATCTGATTCGTCGAAAACGGTGATATCTGCATTAATAAAACTTTGCCAGATCTACTGTCCTCTACTGTTTTGATTAAACACTACTGTAGAATCATTAAAATGGTGGCCAATTTTCGGTAATTGCTGAATTTTTATAGGGTCGCGGGGACGTAATTTCGTTTATTTTACTTTAACTACAAAAGGAAATTTGACTTAAAAACTAAATTCAATTATTCGTGGTTGATGTTAATTTGTGGTTAAAAGGTGCCAATTAATTTCACAAAAACTGAGCCACCAGGAAATCTAATGATTCCACAGTATTTATAGAGCGAGAATTTACAAAAAAAAATCTAAACTTGACGTGTACATCTGTTTAATTGTAGGTAAACAAACTACAACTTTATAAATATGGAAAAAAAATATTGTTTAACCCTCAAAAATAAAGAATACACATTTTTATATTCTAAAGCGTCTACTCACGATTTTGAGATCAACGATCAAACTTACGGCTAAGCTGGCTGTTTCAATGTCAGAAATAATTATGAAAATATATAGGCCTATACACTCTCGCGGTAACACTACTGTTCAAATTTGTTAACGATCAGGTTTAGATTAACACACGTAAATTACCGATAATCAATAAACATTGTACATTATTGCATCACATCCTGGATGACCACTTGGACAAGTCACATATACATTGTCTAAGTCCACTCAGCTGTAATTTGGATACCGGCTTATACTAGGAGTTAATCTGTGAAGGATTGGTGTCCCATCCAGGGAAAAGCAATGAGTCCCATTTGCTTAGCACAACAAAAAAACGGGGATAAGCACCGGCCTTATGGCACGGGGGTTTAAACAACACAGAAACTTGGAAAAAAAATCAATTCATTTTTAATTAAAGACCTATTTCATTTTTATGTGTTTGTGAAAATATAAATGCTATTTTATATGTTTAACAAGATAGATATGATTAACTAAAAAAATTAACTCTTATATGTTAAGTAGGAAAAGTAAATTGCATGTGATCAATATATGTACTAGGGTCTCCTGCAAAACACCCACATCTTTGTTTCGCTATGGTATGTTCTTTATCATTATTTTGTATAATCTAATGAGCTGCAAAGCTTAATGAATGAATGATTTATGAAAAGCAGAACAGAAAAGGCAGTGGCATGTTGATTATAATTAACACCTACTGACCTCTCATTTAAAAGCTGATCCCTGGGGTCTTAACGGTCTCACATTTACTTGATTAGATAATAGTTCCGAAAGTAAGTTGTTAGAACTTGTTAGAACTTGTTTCTGATCCTTTTGTTTAATCAATACAATATGTTCAAAACAAAGTTAATTTTTAAAAAATCCTCTTAAAATTATTTTTGATGACACTTACTTATTCAACAGAGCTATTTCAATGACTTCTTTTAAAATGCGCTAAAATACAGATGATATTGTATTTGTTTTAAATCATCTAATATTCAATAGTTTGATGAGATATTTAATTTAGCTTATCTGATTCGTCGAAAACGGTGATATCTGCATTAATAAAACTTTGCCAGATCTACTGTCCTCTACTGTTTTGATTAATCACTACTGTAGAATCATTAAAATGGTGGCCAATTTTCGGTAATTGCTGAATTTTTATAGGGTCGCGGGGACGTAATTTCGTTTATTTTACTTTAACTACAAAAGGAAATTTGACTTAAAAACTAAATTCAATTATTCGTGGTTGATGTTAATTTGTGGTTGAGAGGTGCCAATTAATTTCACAAAAACTGAGCCACCAGGAAATCTAATGATTCCACAGTATTTATAGAGCGAGAATTTACAAAAAAAAATCTAAACTTGACGTGTACATCTGTTTAATTGTAGGTAAACAAACTACAACTTTATAAATATGGAAAAAAATATTGTTTAACCCTCAAAAATAAAGAATACACATTTTTATATTCTAAAGCGTCTACTCACGATTTTGAGATCAACGATCAAACTTACGGCTAAGCTGGCTGTTTCAATGTCAGAAATAATTATGAAAATATATAGGCCTATACACTCTCGCGGTAACACTACTGTTCAAATTTGTTAACGATCAGGTTTAAATTAACACACGTAAATTACCGATAATCAATAAACATTGTACATTATTGCATCACATCCTGGATGACCACTTGGACAAGTCACATATACATTGTCTAAGTCCACTCAGCTGTAATTTGGATACCGGCTTATACTAGGAGTTAATCTGTGAAGGATTGGTGTCCCATCCAGGGAAAAGCAATGAGTCCCATTTGCTTAGCACAACAAAAAAACGGGGATAAGCACCGGCCTTATGGCACGGGGGTTTAAACAACACAGAAACTTGGAAAAAAAATCAATTCATTTTTAATTAAAGACCTATTTCATTTTTATGTGTTTGTGAAAATATAAATGCTATTTTATATGTTTAACAAGATAGAAATGATTAACTAAAAAAATTAACTCTTATATGTTAAGTAGGAAAAGTAAATTGCATGTGATCAATATATGTACTAGGGTCTCCTGCAAAACACCCACATCTTTGTTTCGCTATGGTATGTTCTTTATCATTATTTTGTATAATCTAATGAGCTGCAAAGCTTAATGAATGAATGATTTATGAAAAGCAGAACAGAAAAGGCAGTGGCATGTTGATTATAATTAACACCTACTGACCTCTCATTTAAAAGCTGATCCCTGGGGTCTTAACGGTCTCACATTTACTTGATTAGATAATAGTTCCGAAAGACAAAACAATCATTGCGATAAAATGTATACGTTATTAAACGGCAAATCGATTACTAAATTTGAAACCGGTTATCGTCGTTCAGACCGATAAGTCGCTTAACCATGTAGAGATTGCCATCAACAAAAATATCTAAAATTAAAAAAAAAATAATAAAAATCTTTTAATGTAGGTAAGTTTGGTTTACATAATTAAAGGTGTCTCATATATATATATATATATATATATATATATATATATATATATATATATATATATATATATATATATATATATATATATATATATATATATATATATATAACACAGATGGTAGTTCCCTTAAAGAGACAGTACGGCGCATCTTATCAAAAAACCGACTTAAAATTTGCCGAGGTTACACATATCTTTAAAAGTTTCGTTATTAAACAATTGCAACAGCTTGAACATCGATGATTTCTCATAAAAATACTTTTTAGTATATGTTTTACGGTATTCAATATATACTGCTTTAAGCAGTTCCTTTGGGCTCTGTGTGTATAATTGTACATTCCAGTTTCGATAGCTAAACGATGAGAGGGCAATCTTAATTTTGATATACACTGTTGAAAATTTACAGGAATTGACTTTCTAAGGTAATATTGAAGATAAAATCTATCCACTAAATATTTATAAAAATGACATTTCTGGGATTTTTCTATTTTACCAAAAATATCTTGTTTAGCCAGGTCTGCGATTCGTTGATTTTATGACTTTTAGAGTAAGTGAATCAATTGTTTGTTTATTCCAAACTTCATTGAACCCAATTTCATTTAAAATTTTCTTTACAGAAGAAGCCCAGTTTTTATGTCCACGTAATTCGCAGTTTATGTACATTTCTTCGTAACACTTTTGTATAATATAATTATTACTACATAACACATCCTTCCAAAATTTTAAAATTGAACAAAACCTTTTTGTAATAAGAGGTACTCTACCTAACTCTGCATACACAGCAGCATTTAATGAAGACCTTTTCACACCCAGGGTTTGCTTACGACCAGTGTTTGTTGGCAATGTGGTTGACAACAGATGCCTACTTAGCTTTCTTCATTTCATCGTTATCTTACTTCATAAAGTTGTCCAGTGACAATGGTTATTGATATACTGAATCCAAGGCCTTATTTGCCCACCGCTTACCTCTTTTGATGATGTTTCAAATTTGGATTTTTTTTGCTAGCATATAGAAAAGAGAAAAGCGTCTCAGGCAATTGATATTCAGTGTGAATTTAAACTAAAGCAGCAGTTTAGGGAAAAACTTTTCAAACTTCTTAGACATCATCAGTAAAAGTAAAAGCAGTTAATGTAAAAATATCAATATACGTATATCGTATTGCATTAACCTGAAATATATTTTGCAAGGTGCCAAACATCAAAGTAATGATTTTTCTCTGCAGTCTTTCATGTCCTTTTTGACCATAGAATAGCGATCAGTTACTGGGGTTTTTATATTTACATGCGATCTTTTAAAAATCCCAGATCTCTTTTTAAACCTGCAAACTCATTGTGGGATGATCATAGATAATCATTTGATTTCATATTTTGCAAAAAAACATATTAAAGAAAATCATTCCATTCTAAGAGAATGATTGTAAATTTGCATTATTTAGGTATAATGCCGTCTGCACGTTTTAACTGAACAAGCTGAAAATCTAAATGTTACCGCCAATACTGCTATTAGTTATATCTATGCTGGTACTGCAGTTAGTCATACCTAGGCTGTGATGTCTTCAGTTTTTGAGCTCAATATTTTTGTGTGTAGAGACCATGAATTTATATTGTGAGGCGGGCTCATGTCTTCGATCACTTTGTACTGAATGTACTTTTCACTGGAGGAAACTACGTAATTCGTGAGTGTTATAATATGTATATTGTTAGAATGTTTTCCAATGCATATGTACATTGTGCAGTAGAATTAATTATAGTACATTTGATAATTTTCATACTTTAGTGTAGGTATAAAGTTACCATTTATGCATATGCATGGATATTTCAAGCATGTATATTAATGATACATTGATAAAGCTATATTGAGGTAGTTATGTGTAATAATAAGGCATGTTTGTAACTTCGCTGGATTATGTTAGGTTTATAATTGATATATTACGGGGGGTAACTCCATTTGCAACATGTATAATATCATTTAGTTGTCTAGAGTTATGCCTCTTTGTTTACATTACATTTTTCTGTCGCCAAACTTTGCTAGGGCATTTCAGATTTATATATCTAGATGCATCTTATTATGATTAATTGAATTAGGTCGTACTGATATATCTGATAGTCATACATTTCATCATTGTTAACATATATTTGCTAGGATGAATTAGTGTGTGTTTTTGAATTAGTTTATTCACAATATTATTTCCCTATTTTTTGTAGTAAATCGTCGTACGTCTATTGATTCGTCTATCGTCTTACGTCTTACATGTTTTGTCACCCTCCAAAATAAAGACACATTTACAAAAAATTCCTTATTTCACTGGCCAGGACAAAGACAAGCAAGACAATTTATCGAGAGTTCGAACATATCAATAACAAGTTGATGAACGAGATTCAAAATTTGCACAATTCTACTGAAAGCGACATCCAAGACTTTTTTACAGCACAACAGGGAAATATTTCAACACTGAGATCAGAGTTGCGTCATTGCAGACAGAGATACAGGATTTGAACAGTACCTTATTAACTTGAGTTTATGACCATAATCTGCTCTTGAGTGAACAATTGTTGTGTATAACAATTTTAAGAGCATTATTTGATGAAAACAGGTATACATAGGTTGATAATATCCTATTTGCTTTTACACAATTAATGTAGGAATCCGATTGGTTCGGGGGGGGGGGGGGGGTAATTCTGGCAGAGTTGAGGTTCTATACCATGGACGCTGGGGAACAGTTTGTAATGACAATTTTAACAACAATGCTGCTAAGGTTGTCTGTCGAATGCTCAAAAAACCTACGTAAGAAAAAAAAAATCGATTGTCAATTATTTCTTTTTAGACAGATTTGGATGCAGTTCTCAAATGAAGTTTGACTTGCATAAATATCAAATAATTATACTGACATACACATGTATTTATAAAAAGAACGCATGCAAATCTGTTTGCAGGGAAAATATAAAAGTGAACGCTTTCTGTATGAGAAATGTTTTCGCGAAAAATCCGATTTGTTAGCACATATAAAGATGTGACAAACTTTGTTGTACATTTTATTGTAATTTTCTTCGATCTGTTTATCGAAAATTGTCTTTTAACTGATAGGGCAAATGCTGTGGCGTATGCTAGGGGACAATTTGGACGAGGAACTGGACCTATTGTGTACGACGATTTAGTCTGCACTGGGTCTGAAACGGACTTGCTATATTGCCAGCATCGCGGACTAGGTCAAAGTGATTGTAGTCACTATGAAGATGCTGGAGTAAAATGCGGTAAGCCTTGTAAGCTCAATAATGGAATATCCAATGTACTATCGATCAATAGATTATCCGTATAAATTTGAATACTTTTATTATTACATTGTCTGCTATTCATGATAATATATGCATTAATTGTTTCCTTTCGTGTACTATTGTTGTAAGTATTTATTAACTGCAGACATATAATAAAATGCTATATTATCGATAATTTAACCATTACAGGATAAAGCTCTATAAAAAAAGGAGAAGAAGGAAAACTGTTATGAGTTCACATTGACCATGCATTAAACCTCTCTTTGTTTCTGTTTCTGTTGAGTAAATATTGAGAATGTTTTTGTCAATAAATCGTATGAATATAATTTATACGGCGTGTTTCTTCTTTACTTAAATTCATTGATCATAAATCCCAAAAGATCTGTTGTGTTGCCGGCAATTGCCTAAACTTTTTTGTCGTTAAAACTTATCATAGATATTTTCATATAATTTAAGCAGTTAAAAGAATAGCAGTAATAGAATATTTTGACGAGCTTTTGGCACCCCCCCCCCTGAAATTTGAAACATTTTATATGTAATTGTGTATAATAGCTATGAGAGAATAATTATGCTGATCTGTTTAAACGTCTATCTCTTAAAATGTAATTGCGAGATAGAGGAATTTATATGAAGTTTAAAGCTGAAAACGCTTCACTGTAAACGTGACCTCTCAAACTTCTTTTGTAGTACATTAATAAAATGGCAATGTAATTCTATAAATAATATTGAAAAAACACGTTATACCGTGGTTTCACCAATACCGTAACGTTGGTCACCATGTTTTGTGTAGATATTTGTTCAATTGATCCGCAAAATTGAATGTTCGTTGAAGTACCATCACTGACCACGAATTCACTTAATTTACAAAAGTTGATACCCACAAATATTATTTAAGAAACATTTATATAAAAAAGTAGTCTTATTGCAGATATCATTTAAAAAATAATCACATATGTCAGAAAGGACATTACATTCAGATTTAATTCAAAAGTGTGTACCTCATTCTACCTGTTATAAAGCAGCAAATATATTTATCTTTTACTTTTTTTCTTCAATTAGATGCAATTATATTTATGCACATCGTCCCTCATGATTTACCGATAATTATAATTGTCTAATATTATTTCAAATTAACATAAAAAAGAAAACAGAACAAACTTTACGGGGAATACACATTTACCTCGCATTTTCTGGTTCTAATTTAGTAAAATATCCCTTACTTATGATAATAATTACATAAGAGGATGCTTAAATTTATTATCGGCGAAATAGAATTAATTGCCTATACATGTCTGCATTGACTGAAGACATTGTTTTTCATTTTATAAAAAGACATCAAAATGCATTTAATGACCCTAAACCCAAAGTCTATAGATCACCTAGCCGAGTAATACCAGAAAGAGACAACCTTACTAGGCATTTAAAATGATGTTATCTATATGTAACTCAATTTGCTTTAGGATATAAGCTATGTAAAGAACAAAATATAGCAACTAGGTATGCAGTAACTCTTGGAACCAGGTATGGGGTAATATCATCCGCTTATCTCTAACACTTCCTGGTCTTGATTTGAGTTCAAGTAATCTGAAACGAAAGGACCATTTGCGAAAATGGATGTACACGCTCTAAATGTGCGAATGCTGTTTTTCCTGTGTCTTGTTACCTCTTGTGTCAGCTTTTTAGTCCCTGGACACCCAACGCAAAATGGGACCCTAGCACCACCAGACAAAGATGCCGCCCTCTCATATCTAGTGCAGGAGGTGTTTGATCTCAGAGTCCTACTCCAAAGCCAGGAGCGAGAAATCCAAGCTCTAAAATCCCAACAAGCGCTAGTGGATGTTAACAACCAGACTGGGTTTCAGGCTGTCAAAACTTGGTTGGAAAACTTGGAAAATTCCGTCCAATTCTTAACCACGACTCAACAGAATCACGAGATTCGAGATGAAGAGACAAACAGGACGATTTTCCTAGAGTTGGATCAATTGAATTCAGAGCTTTCCGAATTACGAAGCACTACAAATAAAACAATTATGAAGGTATACAAAGAACTGCAGAGTGAAATCACGAATCTTACAGTAAAGGAATTTGGAGATGTACAACGAATTGAAGGCCTTATATTAACAGAGCATAAAGCGACAGGGATAGAGATAGCAGCACTGAAGGCTAGGCTGCAACATTTAAATGACACCCTTATAGGAATATTAAAACCAACTGGCAAGTTTTTGTTTATTTTTTTTAATTCATAATTTTGATTTTTTTGTTAACCTTAAATTTCACTTTGAACGCAATTATATATATTCATGCATACACTTTTCTCTCTTTCTCTTTCTTTATCTCTTATCAATGATTATATATATAAATAATCGATATTTTAATATAAAATTCATAACGTTAGACAGAAGTGTATTTTTGCATAAAAGGATTACATCATTGACAGCCCTGTTTGTCCAATCAGTTATGCACGTTAACGTTAGAGAATATGGCATGACTATCAAATATCCAGCAGAGATACCGGGCTGTCATGCAAACAAATCACACCTTTATCTTGTCACTTGTCTTTGCATTCTAAAAAATAAACTTGAAACTATATTAACCAAATATGTTTCAGGTATAAGATTAACCGGCGGAGATGCCAACTCTGGTAGGGTAGAGATTAGATTCCTCGGAGATTGGGGAACTGTTTGTGATGACGACTTTGGAATCGAGGAAGCTAGAGTTGTCTGCCGGATGCTTGGAAAGAGCACGTTAGAAAACACCATTATCATTTGAATGCATACAAAAATATATACTATTAACTAATAAATAAATAAATTAAATACTAACAAAATTAAATGTTTATTAATGTTGTAATGAAGCAGCAGAAAATAAATAAATGATTAATTTATATAGTAAAAGAAGAAAAAAAGAAAAAAGAAAAAAAAAAGAACAAGACGTTCAAAAATGATATAAGAATCATCAATCTTAGTTACTCATGGATTTGAAAATATCATAGGAATAATATTTTCCGATCATTTTTCCAATTTAACCGAATTGATGGCAAAATGTGTAGGAAATAAACGTTATTAACGAAAGGATAAAAATATTTTATCTGTAGGACTAATGCACAGTCTTTCAGTGGATCAAACTTCGGACAAGGAACCGGAACTATAGTGTATGATGACCTGGGCTGTACAGGATCCGAACCCGACCTGTTTAAATGTCCCCATGCTGAGCTCGGTCATCACAACTGTGCTCATACTGAGGATGCTGGAGTTAGCTGTGGTAAGTCAAAATAAAATTTATAGAAGAATGTTTAAAATCATATCTAAAGGGGTTTAAGCGCAAAAGCAAGTGCTTATTTTAATATATTGGCGCAAATAAATTTCAAAAGAATAAAAACGAAATGTTTGATCAACACAACGCTTGGATTTAATTCTGTACATTAGTACATAAACACAAAGGCCTTCATTTGTAATTCACACACGCGGGTACAATGTAGCTGTTGATAGAGACAATCAACTTGTTTTTGTCCATAGTCAATCGTCATTTGTCGGCGATGCTCTGTTTGTTGTCAGTAAACAAGTCTGAGTTATCGGACTTTGAATTTGATATCACGATTTTTAAAAAAAGCAAGAGGATATCTTAGACTTAACGGGAGAAAAAAAACCAACTTGCGAGCACAGCCAATACCTTGTCTCGGTTATGCTATAAGACACCCCCATTTTTTGTATCTCATGTTTTATGAAGTTATTGGGTTTTAGGGTTAAAAAATTCGCAATGTTATCACAGACAAAGACAGTTAAAAATGTAAATATTAGGCAATAAAATTGGATTTGTGAATCAATATCTTTTTTATTGGCAACTCACTTGTACGATTGTATACACAGACAGAATGGACCATCCGAAATTACGAAGGAACACATTTAAGTAGTTAAAAGGGACTGAAGAAATTGTTCGGAAACATTAATTAGAGCGAATACATAACATATAGATTTTAGCGCTGGGGGAAGTTGCGCAAGAGGCGCTAAAATTTATTGTGCGCCATATGTTATCATTTTACAGATGAAAAGTTAATAAACAGTTTAAAATTTGTGTTTTTTTTCAGGATGAAGATGCAACAAGTTGCGAAAAAAGGGAAAAAAATGAAAAAATATTCAAATGTGTCAGACTGCATTGATTTTTTTTTTGCATTTTCGTCAATAAATATTTGTCTTATATTTTCATTCATTGGTCTTACCGGCAGATTTTTATAGTCACCAAATTATCTAAACTTATTTTAAAGTAATTTTTGTTAAATATAGACTTATGCTCGTTCTCTCTTCATTGGAGTAATATCATTAAGCTATTCCTATGAAGGAAAAATTCCTATATCACAGAAAAAAAAACCAAATTGATAATATACAGTCTCACTGAATTATTTCTCAAAGCTACGTAATATGTGATGAAATATTTATACAGAACAAATGGTTAAGAAACAAATATCATAGAAGCTACAAAACAAATGTTATGGCCATTGTCATAGTTATCTGTGTTAATGCTTTAAAACTAAGAATCTTTGTAAATATATAAATCATGCAAGAAAAGAACACATTAATGTTTTTGTATTGTGGTTTCAACAAAGTTATTGTTCATCATATTTCGCGAATCCGTTTAAAGGATAAGTAAATTTACTGCCAATACAAGTTGTATTATTTAGTTGTATTATCTATTTTTTATTGATCCACTAAATCTCTTCGATTTATGAATGAGATCAATAAAGAAGGCCTTGAAATTTCGTATTCAACGATTATTGAAACCACAGTACACAGTATGAGATAAAAATAATTATATTTTTTGGTTTTCTTCTGCAATGGAATTATATCATATACTTCGGACATCAATTCAGCTCAAAGTCCAAGTAAGAAATTACAAAGCAAACACTAAACTGCCAGACACATCACACATACAGAACATAATGTTTCTTGTGGAAGAGTCAATCGCTGTATAAAGCGTGAAAATCTTCTAGATAAAGTGCACTATTAAATCATCGGTTGTAGATTTACACTGCAATATGTGATACTCAGAAAATTTTATTTGTGCCAATCCCTTATATATCACATCAACTGACGGTAAATAAATTTTCTCTCTAGTGCTTCATTTTTTAACAAAAAAAAAAAAAATAAAAAAAAAAAAAATAGGAAGGTAAAACAATACTGAAATGATATTTTTTTATGATAAGGTTGTTTGACAATCAAACATTTCAAACAGCAACATCGTACGGGTTATCGGTCAAATTGTTTTTGGCACGTAAATCACACGTATAATTTCCGTTTGAATTCTGATGTGAATAGTCATTAAAACCACATTCTTCCTGTTTTTTGTTAACTGTATTCGCCATGGTATCATATTCAGACATATCTCTAGACACACCCAATGATGCATGCTGATAGGTATCTTCCACTTCTGGCTTCCGTGATTTGTTGTCCCTTAGGTGGTCATAAACACCCTCTTCTGAATTGTTGTAGGGACTCTCATTCGATGAATCGTTTCCTTTAGATATATTCTGAGGACATTGTTCTAATACAAAATAGGAGTTATTCTGGACACTATCTACATTGGAATCGGTGTTTTCCTTGGGGCCTGATTCCATATGCGTTTTTGTAGTCCTATCAGCTTGTGTCATTTTTCTCCTTCTGTTTATACAATCAATTCAATTGAATATTCATTTTTTTTTTAAAGAAAGCGTGCACTAAAAGTGAAAATTAGATTTTAAACAAATTAAGATTGTAAACAACATTGTAACGTGTGTTCGAAAACCCAAAAGTTATATCAAATGAAAGCAATTTCCTTACGGAAGGAAAAAAAAAATATTCACCATCACCCGTCTTCATACCATATTATATTTATATTTTGAAATGATCCAAAAGGTTTCAGATTTTGTGTTTTAAATTGATAATATACCAGGGAGTGAACTGTATTACCTTAAATAAAACACTACTGCCAATGCACATAACGGTACAATAATGATAATCATGATGACTGGTAACGATACTTTCAAAGCTAATTGGTCACTGGCACCTGAAACAATACAAACTCTTTTCAAGAACTTAAAAATAAAACCTTATCAAATTTTTTGTTGATATCACCAAAAGAATTACTTGACATTTGTTGCGTGTAATGAGTTGATGGTGACGGGTCTGTTGCGGAATATCTAGTTGAAGCAGTTGAGGCAAACAGTTCCTCTGATGTTAAATGATTTGACATAAAGGTTGAAGCAGAAAACCGTCCTTGTGACGTTGTTAAGTGTCCCGTTATTTGACTATGGAAATTATTAGTACTGTTACAATAAATAGAACTGTTTAATAAATCAGAACAACGCCTAAAACGACAGATCTTCTCTGTACACATTTGACACTCCAGAAATGTATCACTTTGATCTTCCAGTATTTCCAATCCTTTTTTAGAAAAAAATGTTCTATACATTAAAGAATTGATGGGTGTATTAGAAAAATAACAAACAACTTTTGTTAAAAAAATATCCAACTTGTTAAATTTAATTTATTTAATGTATCATACATTTTATACATAAAATGCTTCTGTAATTGTGTTAGCTAAATGACAAATAAATTCAGTCTCTGTGCTTCTGTGAATTTTAAAGGTAAAAGTCAAACACCATGAACCAATTACAATCGTTATATAGAGGATCTTTTTAATTTTGAAGATAACTGTAAACAAACGGTTAAGTTATTATATATTTTTTCATTTATTTGACAGGTATATTTACTAAGAACAAGTTAACAACTATTTTAATATCAGCACAAAATGTAATGAATATCGGTTGTAATTTTTAATGCCATGTATGCGGTTGCATCACTTGGGTTTATAACTTCCAGAGAAAGGACAGTCGTGGGTGATTAATCACAACAGGGTTCAACTAAAGCTAAGTTTTTAAAAACTAAATAAATTAATATCATTTTATTGTCTTTGGACTTAATATATACTAATATGATTTAAGAATACAAGGCGACTTCAACTTCTCATTTGGAGGAAATTCCGGCGAAGTTACCGATCAAAAAGCGATCATTTCGCACAAGTTTGTCTTTTTCTATTTATCAACAATATTTGATTGTCAATGACACTGAAATTTAGCCGAGGTGAGCTATAAAAAGAAGACCCCCTTCCCACCCCCCCCCCCAAAAAATGAATAATTTGTAATATGATATATATGCGAAACCTATTAAGTTCATTTAAAAATTATATGGTTTCATACATACCTTGATCAATGCTTGTGTAAACTTGTCGCGCGGCACCCACCCAAAATACGTGGAATTTGTTCAAAAGAATGCAGGCAACGTGTGGGTAATTTAGTCGGATGTCACCTAACAGATAATAAGGAGTAGCTGAATTTTTACATTGCTCCATAGAACTACTCCAACTACTGGCATACCCATTATCTGGTATTTCTAAAAAAAAAATTGTAAAGATCAAAATGCGTTTTGAAACTATCATCATATCAACTAGTTTTATCGATGTGAATCTAGATTTGTCATTCAGATTATCGCATATAATGGTAATTCCAAATCGGTTATTGATTTAACCAAAAAACCCCAAAACTCACCCGAATGTTCACACATTCTTTCTAAATTTTCTGAACAATTTTTAGGAATAAATCGTCGGGGAAAATTTGAGCATTGTAAACTCAGACATGTGTCCAATGAGTTGAACTTCACTAAAAAATGAATAAGGAGTGTATAAAACATTATTCAGTGTTTATTAGATATTACCTTTGAAGTAAGAAGAAGTGGGCTGTGTAAAAAGTTTACCTAGAGATATTTATCATTACATGTTTTAAGTACCTCCTTGAATTTCAAATAAATTGTAGGCGCTTTCACCACCACATTCTCTTGAATAGATAGCATCGGAGTCTCCACATGTATAATGGCAATCATCAGATGATATTTTATTAATACGGTTAACAGGGACGTCGTTCTTAATGCACAAACAGTTATTCATCTACGTAAAATAGGGAAAAAAAATAATTCTCAACATCTATATTAAAACAGTTGGAAACAGATTGAACCAGAAAAACGGACTTAAGTTATATTTTGGCAATACCAACCTTTACAGCAAACTTGTTATAATTTTCATAACTACATAATTCTTGACACATTCCAACAGAACTTATGATCATAGTCTTTCTAACAACAGTTGGTAGTTGTTCAACGGAATCTGAATAGCATCCTTCAAGCAAAGAGAGTATCAATAAAGTAAAGCATAGATACATTTTCATTTGTAAAGCTGATTTATACGCCAGGAAAACAAGCAGATAATATTGACCTAAAATATTTATCCAGGGACTCAGTCTGTGATAAAACCCTGTCCAATATGGTTGGTTACTTTTGTTTTCCTCTATCGTCAATCCCTGACCGAAACAATGCTCCTGAGCATCAAACCAATTATGTAAAAAATATTCCTGTGCCCTTATATCTGTCCGAAAGAGAAACGAAACAAAATATATAAAAGTCCAATTTTAGGTAGGGCTTCAAGTCATACTGAAAATTCCAACCGTATCCTGATGCATAAAGACATTAGATTCTGTTTTGAGTTAACATACCTGTGAAAAGTATTGTTGTCGATAACATAAAAGAATAAAACTGATATGATTGATCCATAGCTTTTGTTTTGATATTGTTACCTAAAAAGGGAACAAATACGTACATGCATTCACATTCCATTTGAACAAGTAATCATTTAATGTTAAGGTCAGACGACACGTTCCTCAATTTTATAAAACTTTTTCCAGGAATTTGTTAATGGTTTACTTCTACTTTGACAAGCTTTCTTGCAATAATTAGGGTACCTAATCAGGCATTTTTGCAAAATACTAGAGTATACAATTTCATATATAATATTCTTGAAAATACTCTTGAATTGCTGATATAACTAGAGACGTGCTCGTTGCAAGCAACGATTAGGTCTTCCGTCGTAGCTGCGTCATACTTGTGACGTAATACAAAAAATTGACAACTGACCATAGTACAATATTAGATGTATAAACACTGAGAAACAAAGTATTATTATAACGCTACTGTGACCGCGTAGATTTTACGGTGCTAGAGAATTCGTCTGGATGTGCATCGGTCGTGTTCAGTACGAACCAGATGAGGGAATGTTGGCGTAAAGTGTATAAGGTATAAGGTTGTGGCGCGCTGTGGGCCGTAAGCTAAAACGAAGGGTAGGTTTGCCGTATTCCCGAAGGTCCACCAGTATACAGTTCCAGAGAAATAAACAGGCATATGATGCAGGATTCCACATAAATTGGACGAGACTCCACAATGGCAACATTATAACAATTTAACAGACAGACATGTTACAAACAAGTCGGATATGGCCAGTAGTGGCCTCCGGACTCAAGACTCTGGGTGAGTCGGACGTGGCCGGGGCTGGCCGCCGTATTCCAGACTGCTCATTGACAATTGTACATAACTATATATAAGAATCTTAACAATGAGTATAAATTGACAGGTAATGATATTAGAAAGCTGAGTGAAAGGTTCACAGATATAAAATAATTAAATAAACTCAATGAGTCTTTGATGTCCAAGAAATGAAAAACAGATAATTGCACAGTGTTGTTTTAAGAGATTAACAGTCCTTGAGACATGTGTGTCCGCATAGATTTTACGGTGCTAGAGAATTCTTCTGGATCTGCATCGGTCATGTGCAGTACGAACCGGGTGAGGGAATGTTGGCGTAAAGGGTATAAGGTGTAGGCGCGCTGTAGGCCGTAAGGTAATAACGAATGGTAAGTCGCCGTATACCCGAAGGTCAACCAGTATACAGTTCCAGAGAAATAAACAGGCAATTGATGCAGGATTAAGTTTTTATTGGTCGAGACTCAACGATGGCAACATTATAACAATTTAACAGACAGACATGTTACAAACAAGTCGGATATGGCCAGTAGTGGCCTCCGGACTCAAGACTCTGGGTGAGTCGGACGTGGCCGGGGCTGGCCGCCGTATTCCAGACTGTCGATTGACAATTGTACAAAACTATATAAAGGAGTCTGAACAATGACTATAAATTGACAGGTGATGATATAAGTAAACTGAGTGAAATATTGACAGTTATCAAATAATTAAATAAACTCAATGACAGAGACTTTGATGTCCTAGGCATGAAAAACAGATAATTGCAAAATGTTGTTTTAAGGGATTAGCAGTTCTAGAGACATTACACTCTGTCTCTTTAAAATCACACGGAGTCTGAAAAGTGTCAATTACAAATTAGATGAGTTACTTTGTAAGATATAAACTGTGAGAAAATATTATAAAACAGATGTTGAATTTTAAAAGTAAAGTCCAAAATAAAGTTGTAATTTAAAGGTGAATTTTGCACGGTGATACATGACACTCTTTCTCTTTGAAATCACATATAGAGTCTGAAAAGTGTCAATCACTGAATAAAAAAGTAACTTTGTAAGAAATAAACTTTGATAAAAAATTACAAAACAGATGTTCAATTTTACAAGTAAAGTCCAAAAAAAAAATTATAATTGAACAGTGAATTTTGCACGGTGATACTACATGTTTATAAGGAAATACAGATCTTAACACGTTGTCTCTAGTTTGATTCGCCGCATTTTATTCACAGAGTGGGACTGTGGTTATGCCCGGTTCGAAGGTAAAAAGACCATTTGCAAACGTTGTACAAGCAGTTTAACCGAAGCGCCAATGGATCTTTTAGTATATATGCGGAGATCCTGGAAATTTTACAGGGGGTTTTGAAGAATAATTTTGTATTTCGAGGAGGGGGAACATGCGCGGATCAGAAAATTTTTCCGGGGTGGGGGTTGAAAAGTCTGACGGTTATTTGAGTTTGCCAAGGGATGTCCGAGGCATATTTGGTAAGTTTATAATGTACACGTAATTGAAAGAAATTTCGCTGGGGGGGGGGGGGGGTGTCTGGAACCCTTCCCCATCTACATCTGCGCATGGAGAAGACCGATGTCGGTAATTTTACTGTAATTTTAAACATTTTTATTTAGTTATTCATGTTCATAATTATCAGAAAACCAATATTACATTTCAAAGCAGTTAAAACTTAAGATACGAACCATTTAGTCTCGGTGAGTATTGTGTCCGCGTACGACAGAAATGGCAATTTTCAAGAAATTCGGATGGACGATCTGGGTCCCAGGTTTTTTAATTTTAAAATTAAACACTTAAAGTGTTTATCTATATGGCTATTAATCTATTTGGACACATAACGTACACACGTGATTCAAAATAACCCAGACGGAAAACGGTAAAGAATTCAGTCATTGAGTCTACATTCTATAGAACTTGTAAAAAACACATTGTGGGTCTGAATGTTTGTTGATATGTCAATCTATCAATATACAGTTTGTTAATCATTTTCGATTGCTAAGGCTACAGCGTATTTGATGAACATTGAACAACATTCATTTTTCCATGCCAATTTTTTCCATGAAAGATAGCGAGTACAAGTATAAAGCATTTATAAAATTTATTTAATTACCTCTTTAGAATTGTGCATGGAATAAATAATTTATAAGTTGCTGGTGAAGGTTGTTTGGTATTTTCGTTTGTAGATGTTTTGCAAGTAAAAAACGTGAAACGCGGGGCAAGTCATAATTAATATCCCTAATAACCGTAACTTAAAACTAGCGGCTTTGGATTCAAATATTATCGTATACGAATATTAAGTTCCCTTTTTAAAATCATCCCCACGATGATAATATTATATCCATCGCAAATCAGTATTTTGTTTTGCTTTAAAAAAATGTTCTATCGGGAGCAATCCCGCGTTCGTTTAAATTGCCAGCGTACATTTGTCATGTCAGTAATACACACTGTGCTTCATAAAACGGTCGTGTATACGTATTGTAGAAAAGTTGAGTTTAATTACCATGCATTGGAACCATTTTATTAACACATCTCCCAGTACTGAAACAATTCAAAATGTCTCTGTTACAGTAACACAGTGGGGCGTTAAACGTGTACGTCCAGCTCTACAAGCACATGCAATGTCATCTAGGCGACGGCCTGAATACAGCTAGCGACTCTCCTATCGATCGGTTACCTGAGTCTCGTAATGCATCTAAATATAGACAGGGGCACAGTTATGAAACAAACAACAAAAATAAGGTCAAAGAGGTTCATCTTTATGAAATGAAAATGTAAATATGAATAAAAACATTTGGGAGTTTTATGTGGAATTATTTTTGCGCGCTGCATGTATCAGTTAGTGCATTACAAGAAGCCCTTTCATAATCTCCTAAACGTGCGCACCCCCACAAAAATGGACCGAACAGACAACAATTGTTTCTGCAAATACTGAATATAAATTACGAAAACATTAAATTGAATACTATGGAAGGATTTAAAATTATTTTTTTACAACTTTGCTTCAATAATGCATTAGAAATTTGTATCCCTTTACAAGTTATTGACAAGAAACTTTTGACGCCTCTAACTCCCTAATTATAGGGGCCAAATCCTTTTTCTGTATACCGAATGAAAGTCTTGGTAGGACCAAGAACTTTTAAAATACATGTTATAACAAATTTTTATCAGGTAGAAAACTAACACGGAAAATACGCGAGTTTTTTTGAATTTTTTTCTTACCTGTGTTTCAATATCTATAGCACCCCTTTTATTTGCATTTAAATAATCAATGAAATATGTCTCGCACAAAGTCAATGTATTAGCTTCCAAACCAGCCCATCTTTAAGACTCTGCCAGTCATCGTTAAAGCTAAACCCCCCTGGACAAAAGATGTCGTTAAATTTTACTAAAAGGGGAATAACTCAAAACCGGATAGGGATTTCCTCAACTAAAATATGCAACGACAACATCACGCGGCATGTTATCAGTCCTGAAAATTTCAAAACAATCGGTGAACAAACGAGCAAGATATTAAGGATCAAAGTTGGCGTCTAAAAGAAAAAAAATAATAAGAAATTGAAAATTTTTCAGAATAATAGTAAGGTCTTCCGCTCCCAGCGGAAGACCTTTAAAATAAATAGATAAACAGCACAGAAAAAATCACTATATTGGAAGTCTAACTCGGCCGTGGCAGGGCTTTGAACTCACGACCTTTAGAACCTAAACGCTTTCAGCAGTGAGCGGTCACGGTTCTAACCACTCGGCGTTCTAGGCATATAACCTTATCCAAGTAAATTTTAATCATTTAAAAAAAAATATAAAATTAATATTTTTTATTGGAACTCTTTATTATGAGGAGATACAAAAATGATTCTCGAGGAACGTTTCGTCTGACCTTGACTTATTATTTTCTTTATTGTTTACTTAGTGAACGTATAAACTGTCATTGTCATTGTTCATTGTAATCCTATACTGATATACAAAGAAATAGTCATATCAATGTAATAAAAAATGTAAAAAATATAACAATGTAATAATTAAGTGTTAAATTAATAATAAAAACGTACCGTGGCAAGGAAAAAATGAAACAATACCCTCCAAAAAGTATCACCTGTTAGAACATAAACATAACAATCGACAAGGACAGACTAGATATGTGCACTCTAGCTTGAACTTCCTTGTTCGTGAATAACCCTCTGGGGATTCCCCTTTTTGGTTTTTTAAAAGAGCCCTTTTAAGTGTGAATATATCTGTTGCATGCATTATTGCATGCCTGTATGTGTTGGTTTTAAAAGGAAAGTGATTAAGCTTTACAAAATACAAAAATATCGGTTGGTATGGAAAGCCACGACTGCCTTATGTGGCTATTTCAAGTGAAGATGGTGCTTTATTATATTATGCGGTGGTTATTTCATGTGACGATGGTCCTTTATTATATGAAGATGGTGCTTTATTATAGGAAGGTGGTGCTTTATTATATTATGCGGTGGTTATTTCATGTGAAGATTGTCTTTTATCATATGAAGATGGTGCTTTATTATATGAAAATGGTGCTTTTTATGTGAAGATGGTGCTTTATTATTTTTGAATGGCGCTTAATTATATGAAGATGGTGCTTTATTATATGAAGATGGTTCTTTTAATGTAAAGATGGTGCTTTATTATATGAAGATGGTGCTTTTTTTGTGAAGATGCTTTTTAATGTGAAGATGGTGCATTTTAATGTGATAGTGCTTTTTTATATGATGGTGCTTTTTAATATGAAGGTGGCCACTCAGAACTCCTCTTATTTTTGAATACTGAGTTTACCATTTATTGTCTCAGAATTTTTATAGTAAAACAAAAAATTGATGCAATCAATATCCATCTGATACACTATTGCTAGTTCCACTTTTTTCTAGCATAATTAAGTATATAAGTTAACGAGGTGGTCTGTGTACGACTTTACCTCAACCAAACTTACATCTATTAAGTAACAACTATATAATGACGGAATATTACAAGAATTAAAGACTTGTAACGTTATCATGAACTTTGAAAAGCAGGAAATTGAAATCATTAATTACTTGTGATTAAGCGAAGAACAGGTTATGCGATGAGGCATAAATGCCCTAGCAATCTGATCAAAATCAGATCCTTGATCCGCTCTTAATTTTGTTATTGTCACCGCTCAGCCAGTCCTCGTCGTTGATTATCGTTCCTCTAACCTATGTCGCGAGCTGATTGGTGATAGGATTTGACTTGAAGAGAAAGTAAGACAACGTCACAGGGAAAAGTCTACTATTAAAACTTTCATGGGCGGTAAAGGCAAAAGTAAAATGTCAAGAAATTCTGACAAAATATTGTATTATTCTATTAATCGTTTTTGTCAAGTCAGTTGAGATCAAATCGTACAGTTAATCTTGTATTAAATACTTATGATGCTAAAACAGAGGAACTAGCAATAGTGTATTAAATGAATTTTTGAATTGTAACACATTTTTGTTCTATTTTCAAAATTTCGAGATAATAAATGTTAAACTCAGTCTTCAAAATAAAGTTCCGAGTGACCACCTTTATATTAAAAAGCATCATCACATAAAAAGTACAATCTTCATATTAAAAAGAACCAACTTCATAAAATGAAGCATCATCTTCATAACCACAGCATAATATAATAAAGCACCATCTTCAAATGAAATAGCCACAGCATAATTAAAAAAGAAAAGCACCACCTTTTTATGAAATAGCGTAAGGCAGCTATGGCGTTCCATATGTTGGTGTAATATGTACGGACGCGGATCGGGGCCTACACATGTTGTGTTATAACTTTAACATTGTCATACGTTTTATCGTCTTGTCAACATATAAACTATTATGTCGTTTTAATCATGCAAATATTTTGCATTGTATTGAGGTGCGTTAGCATAACTTAAATCACCTTATTGCAATTGATCAGTTTTCTTGCTAACTGCTATATCAATTTAACAAAGTACGAAGTTAAAAATTATAATTTAAGAGTGAGTTTTAGTAATATCGAGAAAGAAATGCTAACATTGAACAATGCAATTTTACACATTATAGGTATAAAGACAAAACTATTGTTATCGAATGAATTTTGCAGGGGCGGGAGTTCTGATGGTGGGTAACCTCACTCAATCTAGCTGTAGAATACACATGGAGACTGACATGTGTGGAATCATTGGAATTCGTGTATGCTTAATTTTCATTGATTTCCTTAATGCTGATACTCGTCATCCATGAATTTAAATCCAAAAAAAAAATTATGAATGATAGTATTAATATATTTATTATTTATAATATAGTTAATCCACGAAATGTTACCATTTACTACTTACTTTAAAAACTAATTACTTTAGAAAAAATAACAATCTACGAATATTGGCTCCATGACAAAAATCCATATATCTGCATTTGTAATCGTAGTCCTACCCCAAATTATGATCATAATCCCATTGTTATAACGGTTTCCCATCGAGGATAAAGAATGTTTCACCCATCTGTCTTCGTCTTGAAATTGATATTACACGATCTCGAAGCAATTTTATTGAATGATAACCCACTCTCTCAACTACACTGTAATCTACATGTAACTACGATACCAAATACTATCATGCACGAACTAACTGCATGAGCGTTGCATTATCTCATTACCATGATTTGATGTGAGTGTTTCTTTATGGTGAAATGACTCGCATCAAATCATTATGGTGAGAAAACGCAACGCGCATGCTATCAGTTCATGCATAATATTACATGTATTCAAAGCAAATACAAATATATATTTTTTTCGACGCTTTGGTACAAAATAAAACATCTTTTCTGTCCTTTTTGGTGTTGGTGGTGCTGGTGGTGCTGGTGGTGGCGAAGGGGGGTATTTTATTACGCATATGAAAGGGGTTCATGTAGTTTAAGTGTTCAATTACATGTATCTGTCTCAAAACTCATATCACATGTTTATTGGAGAGTAACCCAAAAAGAAGATCATAACGAACTGCTAAAATATAGATTATACAGCAGTCCTCTAATTACGATAACAAATACTCATACTAATTGCAATTGTTATAAAGTAATTACTGCTCTTTGTTTCTGATTTATATCAAACTGTCAATGTCAGTCTACATGTGCCGTCTACAGCTACTGTATATTCATAATTCCAAGACGTCACCTTCTGAACTCCCGCACCCCCGGAGTTCATTCAATGACAATATTTTATCAGTATGTTCTCTTAAAATGAATGCATATGAATATCGACATTGCTATAAAGCATTTATTTATTGCTCTTTGTCTTATTTTCTATATCAATATAATAGTTCACATTCATAAATCAACATATAAAACTTCATATTTTTTTAGGCGATAACACAGATAGCAATAAAACTGGTAAAATTCAATAATTTTATGTTTTCCCCCCTTTTCCTTCTAAAGATACAAACTTTTCATGTTAAGAATAATGTACACAAGTTCCCGGTGTTCACACCTTGCCGGGATCACCTGCTTCACCTTACTAGCCCGTGTGTATACTGCTGTGTAGCGACGTGTGCAACTGCTGTGTAGCAGCGTGTGTATTTAAACAATAAAATGCTTTCTTTGGTGAATATTTCGGGTTATGAAGGTAGCGAACATAGCAGAAGAAAATTACATAACCCGCTAACGCAAAGCATTTTATTGTTTAAATTAACATTTCTCTTTTAACCAATTAATTATGAAAAGTAAGTAAAATTAACTAAATTACTGTTAATGTACATAATACGTTAGTAAAAAGAAACATCCAAATCGTCTTTTGTAAAACTTTGAGTCTGACATCATCATGAGTATTTCTTGCAGTCTGTGATTTGTCTAAGGTCGCTGTAGATTTCGTCCAATCGATACACAGGACGTGTCAATTTCTGTTCTGTCAGTTTCTTGTCAGTTTCAGCTGCTGTAGAAAGCGACTAATCGATAAACGGGGCGTGTTAATTGCAGTCTGTCTGTTTCTATATAGCGATGAATTAACTTTAAGTTTCCGTAAGAAATTTAGGGAATGTGGCAGCTTTTCTCTGCCACCGTTTTTGCACATTGTTAGCATTTTGATACTGGGTTGTTTTGTTTGAATATTAATTTAATTTATTACACTGGGGAGATCAATGTATTATGGTTGTAAAATGATGTATTGTGTAAGAGTGATTTCCCATTAACTGATTTGATTATTTTTCATAATTTCCTGTCGTCATTTTAATAGATGACAATTTCATCCTTATATTTGCGTTTGTGTGACTTTTTGGATAAAGGAGGTTATGTAGGAAAGGCAGTATTACCAAGCTTGTGTGCCAAAAAACTTAGCGTCAATGAACTTGTAAATAAATTACACTGGAGAACATAAATATACTGCTTTGTTTACGTTGCATTATCTTATTTGATCCAACTAAATTTAAGAAACACAACATTTTTAGATATACACTGATACATAGTTAATGCGCGGAAGATTACAAATAAACGGGGAAGTATTATCCCATGCAGTGATGGCAAAATTATGTATTAGTATTAATGGAATCAAAAGGAAAGTGTACAAACCCTAAAATTAATACTCTACGGATATTTTACAAACTTGAAATTATTACCAAGGTATCGACAATGCAGAAAAAATACATACCAGAACTAAACTAAGTAGGTTTTGTTATTTAATTGCATACTTTTTAGCTAGATAATTCCAAACATCCACATAATGACATGCAACAATACATCATGCAATTCTTAAATTCAGTAAAACGCATAGAAACCCAATATCATTTTTATACCCGCACTTTCTAAAGAAAGTTCGGGTATATTGTTGTTATCCTGTTCCGTCCGTCTGTCACGTTTTACTTTCTCAAACTGCTCTTACATCTTATAAACCAGCAAACTGAACTCTTGGAGTTTGATTTGGAGTGTCATGTTGTTTTGTAAAAAGGTTTCATAAATTCTCTGGTAGTCCTAGGAGTGAAATAATTGGTAAAAAATGACGTTTTTTTTTCTACAAAAAACCTTCTTCCTCGAACTCCTCCTACATTTTCAACAGTAGAAAAATCATCTCTTGGAATATGTTTTAGAGTATCCTATAGATGCGCAATAAGGTATCGGAATTTTCAATTTTGTCCTGGGGATCATTAAATGGCTAAAAAATGACTTTTTTAAAATACAAAAAACTGGTTTCAAAAACGTCATTATTTTTGGCAGTAGCCAAATGATCTTCTAGAATATAATTGGGGATGTCATATTGAAGTGTTCAGGTTCCAGAATTGAAAAATCAAATTTAACCCTGAGGCCCATTACCTAGATACCGTATGGTGCCCTTTAAGGATCAAGAATATATATGGTTATGGGGTGGAGATGTCAACCGTTTTCGAGCTATTCGTGCACTTCCTGTTCGAGGGGGATATCGACCACCCCCGGACCCCATGACCTACATACAGTTTGATGCCCCTTGACACAAGGAACAAGAGTATATATGGTTTAAGGGCGGGATCTCAACTGTTTTGAAGATCTTAAGGGACTTGCCGTTTGAAGGGGGTCAGGACCACCCACAGGGCCCATGACCTACATAACATTTGATGCCCCTTGATATCAGAAACAAGAGTATATATGGTTTTGGGGTCATGATTATAACAGTTTCTGAGATATATGATAATTTCCAATTCCTAGGGTGTGGGGATGACCCCAGGGGTCAGATCTAATAAACTCTTTATATTGCAAGTAACAGTCAATATATGAATATGAAAACCCATATATTTTTATCTTTGTCCGTTTTCAAGTTACCATTTACAATAGAGTCTACGACTCTTCCTACATGGTTTAATGTTAGACCCCACACCCTTTTGACCCCCTCCCCCGAAAAGATTTTGTCCAACCCAAAATGAGAAAAATGAAACCAGGGTGCAAAACTAGATATGTAGGCCTATCGTATCCTAGAGTTTTGTACAATTCTGTTCAGCCATCTCTGAGAAACAAATTAAGAGCGGGAAAGAAGAAAAAAATAATAAGACGAAGAATAATAATACATGTAATAAGAACTGCACAAAAACAATAAGTATCCAAATTTCATTCGGGAGACTTAATAATAAAGACCAAATAGAGATAGGATCATCAAACATCAATAATTTAAAGATAATTGACAATTTCTTACTCTAAGGGGGTCAGGATGACCCCTTAGGGTCATGCCATAATGATCTGATGTGCCATGACCTAAGGAGGAATTGGATTAAGGTTGGAATCTCAATGGTTTTTATGATATTTGACAATTTCATGAATATCACTTGGGATCATTACCTACATACCATCTGAAATGCCTTGAACAAAGAAACAATAATATATGTACATGATCTATGATTCAATTGAAGAACCCAGATATAGATCAATCATCTATGTTTTGTAATACTTCCTATGTATATACATGTATTAGTTTGTGTTTTGTTCTTTACTATTCATGTTCATGACTGTAGTATGGCTTAGTCTTATTTCAGATTACATTAAAAAATTGTCAAATATATGACTTGGAACCCCATATAAACTGCCCCCCCCCCTTAATTGTCGAATGATCTATGAAAATCAAAATATAATTTGGGTCTAAAAAGTTTTATAAACTGGTAAAAAATGTTATTTTGAAAGAATTTTACATTACACCTTGCATGATTGACAAATGATCTATTGAGATGTGATTAGAAGTCATATTTATACCTTGGGATCAATAACTAATATTCATTGAATTGACAAGTTAAAATGGATAAAAATAATTGATTGAAATTATAAATGTTTATACTCCACATCCACCCCCCCCCCCCAATCAAACCTGGTCCTAAAGATTCAGTCCTCTTACATTCTTACATGTGTACAGTAGCAAATTTTAAAACATCTCTTGATTGCTTTTTCTCTCCTAATGCACATTAACATTTTGGAAATTGCGTAATTCAATTTTAAAGATTTATAAACAAAATGTTATATGCATGTGTATTCGCCTATTTGGGGCAAATGTAAAGTCTCCTAAACAAATCAGTGTCATCATTAGGCTAGGAATTACCCACATGGATCAAACACTACATATGAATAAGATAAAATACTTTATTATATCTAGTTCTAGAATGTAAGGTGTCTCCAAGGGGGCATAATCTTACAATACAATTTTACGCGCAATGACACAAAGAGCAAAAATAAATTAAACGGTTTAGGGATGAGGATCTCAGATCTCAGAAGTTAACATAACCTATATACAATTAGATGCGCAATGACACAACTAGCATGTATATACACCACATGAAATCCATCAAATCGAAGAGCTGGGCCAAACTAGTACCCGCTAATGAGACCTGCAGACCTGTGTTGTATACGTAACTTCAAACAAAGATCAGTTATTTGTAACATGCACGTATTTTTATGATCTATTCTTCAAAACCCCTTGCACTATTTTATTAGGAAAATAACAGATTTATGGTGGTGAAGGACACGTATACCTGCATATTGCGATGCATACTTCCTATTGAAATAAACAATAAAGTATTAATATCATATTTACCTCCAAAATAATGTTACCTAACATTGAAGCGCAATGGGTTAGAGCGTTTACATGTATATGTCTGTAAGAGCATTGGTGTCCAAGGTGTATGTTTGGTAATTTTACTATTGATATAAATGAATTTTCATGGGGAGGGAGGGGGGTCTAGACCCCTCCCCTATCCCTTCTTAAAATCTGTACACACGATGATGTACATGTAGGCACACAGAAGCAAATTTAAGGCCGGCAACCTCCACGGGAAGGCGGCATAATTTAATTGTTAATTTTGTTTGCTATATTATATAGAGCATTATACTTTCTATGACATAAAATGTTAAGATTATTGATTAACTGAAAATTCAATGCAAACAGTTCAACCACTAATTGCACATAGATAATTGTTCATGTGTATTATCATATGGGAATTATGTTATGAAAATTATAATTTTTAAATGTATTACCGGAGCTTGTATGTGGCTTTCATTTTTAGCCGGGCTCTGCTGAAGGCAGAGTCCTGGCTGTAGGCAGGCAACTCGCCAATGTTACTATAAATAGTACAACTTCAAAAGTAAACAAAAAACAAAACAGCGTCAAAGTCAAAGCTTCCGCTTTACCAAATAGTTACACAAAGAGCCACGTTTTGTCAAAAGTGTTTGCATTTTGTTTCTTTTTTATAATTTCGAGAGAATTGTCTATCTTTTTTATTTTTCTTAATAATAACGTGTTTTAGAAACAAGACTATGCATTTTGGACACATACAATGCGCATGAATTTCCATGAACTACTTTGCTGTGCGTTGAAGAAATGGGGATTGAATATATAATGCTTGTTGCAAAATTCAAGGCAGAAACTGTTAAACATTTTCTACCAGACAGACATATTTTTGTTTTTAGCCGCTTACAAAAATTGATCGCTCTCTGATGCTTTGCCGACATTATAAGCATGAGAGAGAGAGAGAGAGAGAGAGAGAGAGAGAGAGAGAGAGAGAGAAAGAGAGATTTTCAGTCTTTACTACACATTATGCATAAAGACACACCAAAAGAGCCCGGCTTTCAGTACTTCAGTACTTTGATTAATTAAACTGGTACAAAACAGTTTTATTTAGGGGCAAACACTTGGTTCGGGTATTACTGTCTAATGACAGCATCTAGTTTCATAATGCTTTTAACTGTTTACGTCATTTTATTTATGGGATTTAAAAAAAAAACAATTTGCATTTTCTTTCTCTCTCTTTCTCTCGTCATGTTGATAACAAATGAATGTTTACAACAAAGAAGAAGACAATCTTTTCAAATATTTAAATATTTAAAACATGCAAAAAGAACACGTTAATTCATTGTATACTGTTTTGCGGTCATCAGGTTTTGGTAATTGTTGGAAAAATCAGAGATGTTAGTTTATGTAAATTAAGTAACAACAATGTTATGAATACAAATGTTATTAGATAAAATTACATCAGTTTGATTTCGTGTTGCAATGATTAGTTTGACTATTTACCAATTTCATGATGCTACAGTTAGCAAAACAAATCACAGACACAATGAGAGATCACAAAGTAAGAAACAAACTGTCACAAACATCATAAGTGCAGAACAATTTGTTTTTAGTGGATGAGTTAATTGCTGTATATATCACGAATGTCTTTTTATTCAAATGGTTACTAAAAATTTAATCATTTGTTGTTGCAATGTAGGATTCAAACACATCAATTGTGTCAAACCTTAAATATGATATAAATTGAGGATAAATGTAAATTGATATTGTTTCTAATGCATAATTGTAGTGGCTGATGAAATGACACAAAAAAATATAAATACGCAGATGAGATCGTTTGATTTTTGTTATATCAAGGCTGGTTGATAATCAAACACTTTAAACAGCAACATCGTACGGGTTGTGAGTCAAATGATTGTTAGCAGGTAAATCACACGCATAATTTCCGTTTGAATCCTGATGTGAATAGTCATCAGAATCACATTCTTCCTGTTTTTTGTTGAATGCATTCGCCATTGTATCATATTCAGACATATTGCTGGACACACCCGCTGATGCATGTTGATAGGTATCTTCCACTTCCGGCTTCCGTGATATCTTGTCCCTTAGATGGTCATAAACACCCTCTTCTGAATTGTTGTAGGGACTCTCATTCGATGAAACACTTCCTTTAGATATATACTGAGGACATTGTTCTAATACAAAATAGGAGTTATTCTGGACACAATCTACATTTGAACCAATGTGTTTTCTGGGGCCTGTTTCGATTTGCGCCTTTGTAGTCCCATCAGCTTTTGTCATTTTTCTTCTTCTGTTTATAAAACAAATTCAATTGCAAATAATTATATTTTTTAAAAAGAAAGTATGCACTAACATTTGATACTAAACAAAGTAAGATAATAAACAACCTATAACCTGTATTCAAAACCCTACAATGATATATAATTTTATTGCATTCAACAAGTTTATCTCCTGTCTTCATATCACATCATATTATGTCTAAAATGACCTTAAGCTTTTTATATTTTGTGTTTAATAATACATCAGGGAGTTATTTCTATTACCTTAAATAAAACACTACTGCCATTGCACATAACAGTGAAACGATGAAAACTGTTATGACTGGTAATGATATTTTCAAAGCTAATTCGTCATTGGCACCTGGAACAATACAAATCATATTCAAAGAACTTAGAAATTCACTCTTTTCATAATAAAGCAACACATTTTTCATTTTTCAATTTATGTAACAAAATGAAATTACTAATTACTTGACGTTTGCTGGGTATCATTAGATGATGGTAATTGATTTGTGTCGTAGTTTCTAGTTGTAGACGTTGAAGAAAAAAGTTCATCTGATGTTGAAATAATCGACGTAAGGGTTGAACCAGTTAAACATTCTTTTGACATTGTATTGTTTGCAGTTATGTGGCGTTGAGAAGTATCTGATATATTTTGACAGAATATGGAACTGTTTAATAAATAATGACAGCTTTCGAAACAACAGTCGTTTTTTCTACACATTTGGCAGTCTTTAAATGTTCCTCTATCTTCATCTATTATTTGATATCCTTAAATAACAGAAAAAAAGTGTATTAAAAAGGGCTTTTGTTTAGTTGTTTTGTTGAGCACATGATAAGAAGAGAAATGCTTAATTATTCTTCAGATACAAGGAACCAATTTTTAGAACTACAATGTTATATTTTATGCAGTACAGATATTCACTAAGGTAATAATTTATCTTTACAATCCTTAATCCAGTTTATCATATTCTGTTTCAACATCAATTTTCTTGAAAAAGCGGACTTAAGAAAACCAAGCTCTGGAAAACCTATTTATATTTTTTTTTTTTTTTTACATTTACGTTTTTCTTTAAAATTATCAAAGTATTCATATTGCAATTGTTGATTTTGATTTTAACACACACTCAGTAGATGTAAATAATCATAAGTTTATCCCAACGCTTATTATCTGGATATGTAAGTGTGGTATAAATAATTATAAGTTTATCCCAACGCTTATTATCTGGATATTTTAGTGTAGTATTAAAATGAACCTTAAATGAACGTTTAAAATGTCTATAGACAATTATTGTTGAATATCACATAATTGGAGAGGACAACAAGAGTCAAATACTAATTTGAATATATTCAGTGCAAAATGTTGACATGCGAAAAAGGGATATTTTTCATTTTGAAATGGACAATATTAACCAAGAAGCGTAAAGGTTTTTTATCGCAGTAAATAAATTTAATATTTATGAAGAAAATATTAGTTTAAAGGTGCTGCGAAATGACCAGAAACCTACTCATTGTTCAAACTGAAATAGCCTCAGTTTTTAATTCTTTTTCTTTTTTTAGAAAAGGGGCAATTTAATTATAATTAGAAAAAAAATTGCACGAAAGTGTTATATTTTCTAATATAGAAAAGAGTCAATATATAGATAAGATATTCGTAAATACCTTGATCGACGTTTTTGTATTTTTGTCGTCTTACGCCTACCCAAACAACCAAACTATTAGGTGGTATTTGTAAACAGAGAATGCGAGGATTATTCAGGATAACTTCTCCCAATAAATAACCAGAATGTTGTATTCTACATTGTTCCATTGATAGATTCCAACTAGTGGCAAAGCCAGTATCTGTAATATCTAGGGAAACAAACCGTTACATTTTAACATATTTTTGCATTTTTAAATACCAGTAGCATTAGCCCACAGTGTCCCTAGCAATATTTCAACTTATCATTACATGATACAATGAGGCATGTACCTTTTAAACAAATTAATGATATTGCCTTAGAAACTTACTTATCTTTTCACAAACTTTACCGAGAGCTTCGGAACATCTTTTTGGAATAAATTTTTTGTCTTCTTTTGAGCATTGTAAACTTAGGCATGTATCTTCCGTGCTAAAGTTCACTGAGAAAGGAATAAAATAGTGTAAATAAAAAAAATGCATGCAAAAATTTTCAACGACTTTTTTAAATAATTTTTTTACATGTATTAACACAGTTTGTTGTGACAATGCATCTTTAGATTTTGTTCATTGATTGATGAAGTACCTTCTTGAATTTCATATAAATTGTAGGCACTAGTCCCACCACAGTCTCCCGAATAAATAACGTCTGTGTTATCCCCACACGTAAAGTTGCAATCATCAGGTGAAAGTCGATTGGATGAGTTTACATGGACATCACTTTCAATGCATAAGCAGTTATTCATCTACGTAAAAAGGGGAATTTGTTTTCTGTATTACTATTTTATTAAAGTTAATTAACCCAATAAAACTGACTAAAAGCAAAATACTTTGAAATGTCCAAACGTATCTGGTTTATAATAGGGTTGTAGGGAAAGGCTAATGCCAGAGAAATATGGCGGAGAATGCGTTTTACAGGTCCTGTTGAGCTTTTAGTTATATCTACGTCTGTCTACCTTACAGGTGAAATACCTGTAATATTTTTCATTTTCTTATCATTTATTTACCTATATTTTTCTCGTGATGGCTTGTTTTTTATTATTAGATATATTGCAACATTAATTCTTTATGTAAATGACCAATAAAAGTTATGGCAACAGACAACCCCCTTCACAATAAGCTCAAGAACTGACACAGTAATTTTCCTTTTTGAATAAAACTTTGTCAATGTGTATTTCTACTCCTCTAAAACCATAAAAGATAAAGACTGGAAAACTATATCAATGTCTTTAGTTCATTTTAAGGTTCTTTTATTCTATTCATAGCGAGAGATATGATGCTTTTTCCAGAAATTAATGGCCCTGAACGTTTCTGAATTTCACTAAAAACTCTAACAACTGTTAACCATTTGCAATGAAGACATTAGGTCACTTGGGAAAAAAAACCATATCTAGGCCGATCAAAATGACATGAGGGTCAAACATCGAGGCAATTGGAATTTTTGATTTTTTGAATTTTCATATCAATTTCGATAAGCGTGGTATAGAATAAAAAAAAACATTTTTCATAAACTATAGCTGAATTTCTTAATACATATCAAAATATAAGCTTTTACCCCCCCCCCCCCACCCCTTCCCCCCAATATTGAATAAGTTATAGAGTTATTGTTCCTACTATGTCAATTGATTCTAATCAATACTGCTTTGAAATCATAGATATAATGTTTTACCAATAATCTTCAATTACATTGCGGATCTTTCAATCTATGCTTACAAAAAGATGCAGGTTGACCTTGGCCAATCAAAACTACATAAAGGTCAAATTTCTAGGTCAATATAATAAAGAAAAATCATACTTTATCTTTTACCAACCTTTACAGCGAACTTGTAACGATTTTCACGATAACACATTTCTTGACAAATTCCAACAGAGCTTATGATCATAGTCTTATTAATCACATACTGCAGAATGTCGGTTGAATCGGGATAGCACCCTTCAAACAAAACGAACGACATTCATATTTATTCAAGAATGAAAAGAAATTACTCTTGTAATGCAAACTAAAAAAAAACACAAAAAAATCCAACAACTGGAAGTTAAATATGATATAAAATGAAATGTTTACAGATGATAAAAAAAGAGAAAAAAAGCAGATAATGACCTAATATGTTTATCCAAGGAGTCAGTCTACGGTATACTCCTGTCCAATATGGCTGGTCACTTTTGTCTTTTTCTATAGTTAATCCATGATGTAAGCATTGCTTTTGAGCATCAAACCAGCTATGTGAAACATCGCCCGCTGGCTTGATTTCTGATCACAAAAGAAAAGAAACAAAATTCATTAAAGTCGAATATCAGGATGGACTGCAAATGTTCAGGTCATTATGAAATGCAAATCTAATGCATAAAGTTTTTAAATTCTATCTTGATATACCATACCTGTGAAAAGTGTTGTTGTCGATAATATAAACAGATATAACTGGTATGAATGATCCATTTTTTTTAAATGGTGTAACCTAAAAAGGAAACAAATATGTAATCGTAATATATGTACGTACATATGTCCCAAAACTATAGTGCGCAGGTATAAAACAAGAGCAAAACAAAAACCAAACTGACAGGTATAGGTATCTTTATTGTACGTTTATTTGAAATGATTCTGTATGTCTTAAGATATCATATCACAATACATTGAATAATCGAGTTTCCTTTCACGTTATATGATTGTGTATTGATCAATGTATTAATCAATTTACACATGCCTTTATTTATTGTAATATTTTAAGTGTCAGACACATAAACAATATTCATGTTGGTGTAAATTGTGTTGTACGTGTAAACACTTATTCTCATTAGTCACTGTATTTATATAATCATTAAAATACATATGGGAATAATGTAGTAAACATAATTTACAGATAAGTTTGAGAAATCAAAACTTACCGTGCAACAGAAAATTAATGAATAAATACCCTCCAGAAAGGATAATCTGCTACAATTTAAACATTACAATCGACAAAAACAGACTGGTAAGACTGTTCAACATATTACTTCCGTGTTCGTGAATAACAGTCCGGGGATTCCCCTTTTGGGGTTATTTAAAGTTCGCAGGAAAAAAGTTATGTCGTAATTTTTTTATGTATATATTTATAACTTTAAAAGGAAAGCGATTAAGATTAAAAGTAATTTACTACAAGTTGCCCAAAAACTATTCCTTTTTTTTATCGACCAATGAAACAGATACAATCTAAAAGCGTGCACCTCCTTAGCTTCACATACATACATTTTTGAATTGGGTCAAAGTTCAGTGAACCTGCGTTTTTATACTGGTATCATTTACTAAAGTGCCAGAATAATAAACATTATCTGTTGTTGGTATTATATGTATATTTGTTTAGTCTCTAATTTAAAAAAAAGAGAAGTATTTTTTTCTTTTCTTTTTCTTTGTGCAAGGAGATAGGTAGCAAAAATTATCTGCTATTTATCTTATACATGTGGAGTATATTACCCGTGTAATAAACCTTTCCTTTATTTAAAGGTAGATACTTAAATAAATGAACTTCAAGTCAGAACTCATTTTGACACAGGTTCTCAATTCAACGATTCAGTAACCTAGCTTTTGAGAAAAAAATGTATGTTTGCATTACTATTTCTACTTCAAAACTTGAATTGAAGTTGATTTTGTCCAAAACTAAATTCAAAAAAAGAAAGAAAACAAATATGTCTGATGTTCAAATTACGTGAACTATCAAGAAGTAAATCTTGACGCCGCGAAAAAAAATTTACGCTTTGGTTGGTAAATATAGGCCTACACCAAAACTTACCGTAAAAATGCCCCACGACTTTTATTTCACTACCAGTAAGCATTCTTAATCAACATTTTTCACTTCAATTAATGAGTATATTTATTTTATAAATCACAAACAACTGTTCCTTGTTTAAGGCAATTCAAATTAACAAGCATTTACAATTTCAACATAAATATTATATCTATTTATATCCGAAATTAACGCTATTAATTGTATTGTGGAAGGTAATAATAACCGCATAACACAAAGTTGGTGGCTAAAAAAGTAAATTTGTGTCATTTTACATGCCGTCTCAAAACCCTCATAATATAAACCGCACAACAAAACTTTAGTGGCTATAAGAATAAATTCGTGTCATTTTACGGACTTCATAATATAAACCGAGTAGTATGAAATAAACAGAACACATAATTTTCTGTGATTTTATATTCTCCTTATCAGGCTGGATGTAATGGTTGGTAAAAAACATATCTTATTGTATGGTATTCAGTGGGTTTGAACGCAAGCACTAACAACTTACTAGGTTCTATAGTATAATGGTTATATTAGTTCGACAAGCCTTACGAATATAAATTTTAATACCATTTTAACTCGATGGTTAAAGCAAAAATTAAAATAACACATAATAGATATTATCTATATATCTTATCAACGTCTGTCGGCTTATGTTTGTTACAATATCAACACTTTGTTAAACAAATGAAGACACAATTAGCTAGAAAGTAAGTAAGCAGGCTTACAATGAAATTAAAACAATGAGACAATTTTTAAATAATATGTCATGTACTTTAAATACTTCAAAACTATTAAAATTGACATTTGTATTAGCAATCGGAGACAAAAAACAAGCGACTAACAAGTCATAAATGATATATTTTTACAAGTAAATCACTGAAAAAAAATATTTGTTTTCATTTGGTAAGAGCTTTCCATTATAAGCAACATATGTATACATGTAAAGGGAATATATGCAAAACATTTGTTACATCTTGTCATACTTGTTTGTAATCTGTTTGTCCAACACTGTAATTTTTGTGTGTTTTTTTCTCTTTAAATACAGATTATGCTCATTTTTATTTTGTGCGTTATATTGAAATAAATTTCAGTGTCATTTTATAGTATTCATATTCAGATTTTTTAATGCCATTTCGTAAATGCTACTTTTTGACTTTTGAAAAAAGTTCATATGTACATTACGTCACATACATCCAAACTGTGAACACTCACAAACTCTAGAACTAAAGACTTAAGCACTTGATATAGGTTCTGAATTTAAATTGTTGGACATATGACTTTATCCTTAAATGTCACCGTTGTCAAGGTTTTGAGTCTATCCTGCCACATTTATTGTCGTGCTTGTTGATACAACTGATAAATCATGTGGTTTAAAACGCAATACAGGGTTCTTATAAGTGCCCTGAAAAGGGGCTGATCCATCTTCCGAGGAATTTTAGGGCACTGGATTTTTAATTTGGTATTCCTTTTCTGAGTTTATGCTGTTGTATTTGTTGATTAACTGGAATAAGTGTTGGTCTGTAATCGACATAGTTTGGCTGTTAGGAGTGTCGATCTGCAAAACGTGACCTCATCAACTAGCACAAGAATAAACATTTGAAATTAAAAAAAATCCTTGATTTATTTCCACCATATATTAAGCTTAATGTTATTAATTAGGATTTCTTTCTATTTTTAATCGTTTGATATATTTCAGTAAAATCTGAAAAAAAGATAATGCAATAGTTTATCTTGTAACTGCAATGAAAGCAAGCAACTTATAAAGATCACATGAACTTATACATTTAGCAAAATATTGATTGATAGTCTGTAGTTTCAAACAACTGTCTTTTAAAAATTGTAAATCGAATGTTTGTAGACAGATTCAATAATCATTAAGTTTCCTTTGCATCTTGACGCAAATGATCGTACGCAACCTCTTTTTCCTGGTGTTTGTTGTATGCAATGGTATCATACCCGGACGTATCTGCGGTTATATCTATTGAAGGATTTTGATAGATAGTATTTCCCTCCGTTTTACCTGCTTCTTTATCCCTTAAATAGTCATTAACACCTTCTTGGTTGTTGTAAGGACTGTCGATTAATGGATAACTTCCCTTTGATATCTTCTGATAACAGTGATCTAATGCAAAAGATGAATTACTCTGGGCAAAGTCTAACTCAGAATAGACTTGTTTTCCAGATACAAATTTAACTTCTGTTTTTGTAGTCCTCTCAGTCTTCGTCATTTTGCGCCTTCTGTTTAAAATTAAATTTAAACACATGACAAGTAAATCATATTCAAATGTAAAGCTAGCATATAAGTATGACTTAAATAAACCGACCAAGTTAATATAAACCGGTACTTTTTAAACGTGAGGTCGACAGAAATGCTTACAGAAAAAAAGTTTCACGTGTCAACTTTTTATTTCAAGTTTTAAAAACAAATGGTCTTATGATTTTTTTTCTGCTTGTAGTTTTGAATCTGCCTAAACTAGTTTTGCATTCAGTGTATATTTTCCCTTGGAAATCTTTAACGTTTATATTCAAATACACGTAACAGAGATCAACACATGTAAACCTCATTATGCGTAGTTCAGTGTAGACAAAAATATTATAATTATTATGATTTAATGAAAATCTCCAACTTATATGACTTATAGCGATTGTGTATCAGTTTTAGGGAATATAATCTTTAAAACGTTATCTCTTCAATAAAAAAAAAATGATTCTGACACTATATTGTTTTTTTCCGTGCATAATCGCTTTAAACAGTATTCTTGATGACTGTTCCATCAAATGTTCATATTCCTGACAAAGAGCGTAACATACAACTTTTGAATTGATAATGATGTACAGACATTTAATAAAATTAAACAGTGGAACAAATATAAAATTTAACATTACATCCATTTTTTGTGTATCGTTGCTTTTATAACACACCATGCTGTGCGGTCAAATTCTTATACCACGCTAACCTACGGTATTCAATTTGTCTGCATTGCCTAGTGAGTTACAGAACCCACGCTTTTAAAAAGGACTCGAATCAGTAATACTTTTGATGTTCTGTGTTAGAGGGAACTCCAAAAAGTGTAAGATAAATACCTTTTATAAAGCACCACTCCTACTACACATAAGAGTAAAGTGATGAAACCTACGGTGAGTGGTAATGATATTTTTAAAACTAAATCATCACTGGTACCTGTAACAATTTAATTTACATTTTATCAAATAAAAACAAAAAATAAAAGTCAAGAAAGTCAAGAAATCAGTTTTTACTGTTTCAAAACGGAATGTAATTACCTGACTTTTGCAACCTGTCATTGGTGTTGATCGTGATTTCCAGTTGTAGATCTTAAAGCAAACATTACATCTGATGTTGAATGATTCGACATTAAGGTTGATGTTGTTTCGCCTTGAAATCTAGCAGATATATCTTTACAGAATATGGAACTAGCTAATAAATCAAAACAGCTTCTCAATTGGCAGGCGTTCCTTTCACACATTTGACATTCAAAAAATGTTTCTCTCTGTTCTTCGTTTATTTCCCATCATTTATAAAACAGAATTTTAGCTTTATGTGACAAAACAAAATAACTTGACATTTGCTGGATATCATCAGATGATGGTAATTTGTTTGTATCGTAGTTTCCAGTTGTTAAACATTCTTTTGACATTGTAATATTTGCAGTTAATTGACTTTGGGAAGTATCTGATATACTTTGACAGAATAGGGAAACGTTTAATAAGTAATGACAGTTTGTGAAAAAACAGTGGCTTTCTGTACACATTTGGCAGTCTTGAAATGTTCATCTCTCGTAACTTTTTATCTGATATCCTTTAATAAAAGAAAACCACGGCATAGGGGCAATGTTTTAGCACGTTAACAAAATTTCCTTAAGAAACAAAGCACCAATTTTTATAGAACTAAAACGATATATTTTATACAGTGGCAATAGTAACCAGGCTAACCTTCAAATTACGCTGTAAAACGTCAATTACACCTTCAAATTTATTAGAAGAGTTTTGTTACCTTATAAAAAACGTTATGTTTTCCGAATTTCTGCAGTAAATGATATATTTCATTTCATTTTTTATTAACAAGAGGATTAATGCACGTAACCACTTAAAATTTTTGTATTGATTTCAATTTAATTTTTATTCTAGTATGCTAGCGAAAGATTTCAATTGTTGATGCAATTTATTGGTGCATTTTGTTTATTTGATAACACTTTCAAAATGCTACTATGATAAGAAAAAAGTAGACCATTCTTTTTTTTTAGATACAAATCGTAGTTGCAATTTATTGAATAATCAAAAAAGAATTAACGATAAGATTAGAAACGATTAGAAACGTTTAGTCGCATCCATCCATGAGTTAATAAGCAGTCGTAGTAAAAACGTCAATTTTATGCTAAACAATGAAACAATATCATGAAAAATTACAATAACAAACAGTCAACCATCTCAAAAATCCATAACACAAAATACAAATGCAAAGCAGAGCAACACGGACCTCCAAAAAGATAGAGGTAGGATCAGGTGCCTAGGAGGAGTGAGCAGCCTCTGCTGACCGGTCGCACCCGCCGTGTGTTCCTTGTCACAGTTGGGCATGTTACAATCAAGGTAAAAGTCGAAATCGGAAAATGTCAAAATAGGATAAAAACGAAAAGTCGATGACCAGGTTTGCCTGCGATGGTAAAAACACACGACTTTAGCCAACACGAACCTCCATTACATTTGATGTAGGATCAGGTGCATCAGTTAAAAGTTTAAAAGTTCTGTTACAATTCTCCGCTGTTAACAATGGCATAATGTAATGCAGTGCATAACAGTAAGACGAAAAACCTTTCCAATTATCACATCCTTAGAAATATAAACTGGTGATTTCTCATTTTGAATATACATTCGCAGGGTTTTATCAAACAGTGCTGGCATATGTTATTTGTAGTTTTAAACCTTATTATAGATAGTTTTTAATTCTCTGAACTTTAATATAACATAGTCGGAAAATTTCATGCCTCTTGTTAGCATAATAATAAGATTTGTGTTAAGAATTAGATCATGCCACACCTATGTGGTTGGGTATAGAAGGAAAATTCAGTAAAGGTTTTTGTTAATTAATTTTCTATAAGATAGCATTACATAAAAATTCTGCTTAGGTTTGTAGGATTTTGATACAGATACGAGAAGTAAAATACTTGTATTATTTGAATTGAAGAAGTATTACCCCAAAAATATAATGAAAAAAAAAATGAATGTGCTGACAAAATTCCCATTTAGTGTTAAACATACATCTTGGACAGAAAAGTGCTTGAGCGTTTTATGTATATAGTTGAGATAAGGGCTAAATGTTTTGAAAATCGTTTAATAAGCAAAAGAATCACGTGATTTGGATAAAGGTAGTACGTGCATTTGTTTCATTAACTTCGTCATCGTTTACGTGTGGTCTTGTTTTCATATATGTATACCCCCTCCAAAAATAAATAAATAAATAAATGAACCGAATCTGCTTGGCCGGAAAACTTTTCACACATTTACGTAAAAAGAAGTAATTGACAAGTTATGAAAAATATTTTACATTACTCAAAGGCATTAAACAGAATGCAGACCTTGAGATTACTTTACCAATATGTTTCATATTGTGCGATGAATGCCTGATTAACTATATGCATATGTAATAGAATGACAGGGAAGAAGAAGGCTAATCTAATTAAAACCCAGAGACAATGAAGTGGACGCGTGTTACTTAAATGCACCATAAATAAACAGGTGCGCGAAAAGTCATACATGTAACAGAACACAAATTCAAAGATAAGCTATATATTTATTATTATGATAAAACGCGGTTGATAATATCATTGAAACAAAGTATACTAAATGCTAAATTTACTATCTATTTTAATTAATGCCGCATTGATGAAGTTTATTTTTTCATTTCATACGCAATAAGAAAAATAACAAACAAATTCATTTCTTTAAACAACTTTTATATATAGATAAAATCAACAATGAAATTATTAAATATTGGTATTCAATGAATATTGAATTAAATCATAGTATTCAGCATATAAATCATAGTATAAGATGAGTGAGAAAATCAGATTCCGTTCAGTACGGTTTAACCGGTTTTTTCCGACTGTCACAAAATTTGCGAAAATGGGGAAAATATGTAGGATTTTTAATTTGCATCAGTCATTTTTTGCGAATTTAAAAGTGTCTTATAGAAAATAATAAAGGATATAATTTCTGTGTATTCAATATTTTGCGATTTAAGAGAGATCGCAAAAAAATGCGAAAATTAGTTCATCGCAAAAATAACCGGATATATGGTATGTAATGGATACAATGCAGCTCAAAACCCGAGTAAGAGTTCACAAATTATAAACAAAATTGTCAGAAGAACCACAGGTTTAGAACGATTTGTTAATAGGAGAAGTTTTTTAATTGTGTTATAAAAATCAATGGTTGAGTATGTACACTTAAATGTGTGATATTCAGATAAACTACTTGTTCCAAACCACACCACATACATGTTTAAATTGTAGATAAAAGCTTTTTTGTTGAATTAAATTGTAAAAATACACAGATATCGCTCAGTTAGCAATATCGTACGCACTGCCAGTCAAAAGATTGTTGGGATGTGAATTATATCCATAATGTTCACTTGTATCTTGATGTGAATAGTCATAAGAAGCATCTTCTTCCTGTTTTTTGTTGTCTGTATTCGCCATAGTATCATATTCAGACAAATCTCTGTTTATAGCTGCTGATGCATGCTGATAGGTATCTTCCACTTCCGGCTTTCGTGATTTCTTGTCCCTTAGATGGTCATAAACACCATCTTCTGATTTGCTGTAAGGACTCTCACTCGGTGAACAACTCACTGTTTGTATCTTTTGAGAACATTGTTCTAATACAAAATATGATTGATTCTGAACTTGGTTTGCTTTGGAATCAACATTTGTCTTAGGAATAGATTCAACTTCTGCTCTTGTAGTCCTATCCGTCTTCGCCATTTTACTCCGTCTGTTATAAAATCATATGACATTAAGTAATTCATGGTCCAGAGATAAACATGCTTAAAAAGTGTGATTTAACTATACAAAACAAGCTAATACAGAGGATCAGGTTTTTTTCCGCGTCATGTTTTTTTCGCAAATCGGAACCTAGAACAGCATATAAAATTTACGCGAAGCATTTTCACTAATTCAAAGTCCTAGGAAAAATATATAGTTCACGATTTTTCAAACATTTAACGTAAGAGGGAAAAAAGTTTCGAAATTGTCATTTGGAATAATGAAAAATACGGACAATGAAAATATTTACACGATTTCCTTAATGTGTGATATTTACCAATAATAATATTCAGAGATGCAAACAATCATAAATCTTTCTTATATGCCAGAAGCTCAGGTATAATTGGACAATAATTTACGCAATAAAACTGACCACTTTCACAAGCTTGTCAATGGATTAATATGTAAACGGTGTGACCGTTGGACCGAGCGCAGATTTAACACAGTGCAGTTTGATTTTTGTAGAACAAAATTTATTTGAAACGCACACAGTAGGATCCGCCCAGTTGCCTTCTTAAATCATTAGCTAAAGTTTATGTAAACGTCGCGTGCTCAGTCTACATTATGACGCCATGTTTCAGACGCAAAACGTACACGTTTTGTCTTCGGAAATAGCCGAAGAGAGTTACGTTATTCTGATTTTTTTTTTAAATTTCTTCTTTCATTGTTTATCAATTTAATTCATATAAATAACGCGGTAATAAAATTGAATACTTTATTCAGTATCTAAAAGATCAGTTCCCTGATGTTAGTGTTTTTATTTTCCATCTGATAATTTGATAAGATATACATAGTACTAGTCGTGTTTCTTGATTGAAGCACTATTGAAACTTATCTGGTGTCCTCTTATATTTCTTTTAATTCAAATTACCTTTTTTTGAAACACTAGAACAATTCAATCGAGTTAAGGGGCAATAAACATCGATAAGTACCAGTTAATCAATGATCGAACTAACTTTTTAAAAACAAAATGGCTGCCAATATGGTGGCGCCAAGGGCTGGAAGAAATTGTTTTGGCCTTAGTACCCCTGATTCAACTTTCATTTTTCACTGATTTTCTTACATATACGTGTAACCAATAATCCCCCCGCCTTTCGCTGCGCTCGGTATTTAGTAAACAACACGGCTTACATAACTATTATCAGGCGCTTGTCCTCCGATCCCACAAATTTCTACCTCAGACTAAACTAAGTGAACACAGTTCACTGTACTTTTTCTTACCTGTTTACTTTATGACTTTATGAGGAAAGAGGGAACTCTATTGCAAGAACAAAACTTTATATTAACGCTTATTTATATTCCGCGATTTGGAAATCGTCATGGACAAAGCGGAAATCGTATACACGCAGAAAAACCTGACATACGGTATACACCTGTTTACAAACATTTGAAACATATGTAAAAATTATTTAAGGAGCCACTTTGGGTTTGTTTTGCGGAAACAAACTACACAAGCAAAACTTTTTATTTTTATAACAATATGTTAAAACCAACTCTAGAATATTTGCGGAAGTTTCAAGAAAATCGACATCTGATTCTTTCTAGGAGCCATCTCAAAATACGGGTTTATTTACTTTAGGAATATGTAGGAATGTAGGAAATCGTCATTTTCCGCAATTCGAAGCAGATTTTAAAATGGTACAATTGCGATTTTACTCAATTGTAACGTGTTTTTAGTAATACAATATATATTTAATAATCTATTGTTGAATGTACTCCAAGAGGTGTAATGTAAAGTAATTACCTTCTATAAAACACCACTCCCACTGCAGATAAAAGTAAAATGATGATACCTAAGATGAGTGGTAAAGATATTTTCAAAGCTAAGTTGTCGCTGGCACCTGAAACAATTAAACTCAATTACATTTCGAAAATAAACCCATAAAATCAAAACAATGACAACATAGATCCATTTTTTTGCTTACTATATGATATAATATACTAGTAATTACTTGACTTTTGCTGTGTGTCTTCAACCGATGGCAACTGAGCCTCATCGCAATTTTTAATTGTAAAATGTGGAACTAATAGTTCTTTTGCCGTCAAATGATTTGACAAATCCTTTAAGTTTCCGTGCAATCTTGTTATATTTCCTGTTTCTTGGTGTTGAGAAGTGTCCGATGTGGTTTCACAGAATATGGAACTTTCTGCCAAATCATAGCAGTTTTTGAAACTACAGTCGTTATTTGTACACAATTGGCATTTCAGAAATGTGTCTCTTTGTCTCTCGTTTATTTCCCATCCTTTGATTAAAAACAAAAGTATGTTTATTATATACACTACATGTATTTTTAATTTATACCTGTTTCCTGAAAATTATGTCATTGTCAATGTTTAAGTGCCATTTAAGAATTTGTATAAATTAATCTCCCCTAAATAGGAAATAAAAAATCAAGTTTCTCTTACATATGAATCAAATAATAATAATGATAACATGCAGAATACTATTGTCTGCATTTAAGACCACATCTTTCAAAAAATAAGGATTCAATGCTTATGTTTACGTTTTTTAACATTTGTTCTCTTTCCGCATATATGATTTATTTTAAAAAGTCTCGGCCTTATTCAACGAGTAATGCGCAATTAACGGAAGAGCCATTTGAACAGCCGAATTCTGCTGACAAATATAGTGCACAGCGTTTTAAATTCTTATAACACGGCAATTTATTTTTCTAAGAAATTAATTAATTAAATCCATTCAAATCTTTAAAAAAATATTTACATCCATGAAATATTAATCAGCCCAAGTATAATATCAGGTCGTGATCCGGTTTAAAGTCGGGAGGAGAGGCAGTCATGTTCTGAGGAAAGACTGAATGTATTCATACGCACCAAATTTAGTGATTTGGTCTTCTGTGTTATGCGTAAATATCACTCAAATCTCTAATTGCAAATAAATAGGAGGAAAGAAAGTAAATGTAAATGTATAAACATAAATACGCCATATAATCATTTACAGTGTATATACTGCAAAACAATTACCGGTTATTTAAAAGTTATCTGCTTTTTGTTAAATAGAAAAAATGTAGTTTTTAAAAATACCACTTGTTAAAACCACCAAATTTTTTACCAAAAATCACAGTCACGAGTTTTTTTTTAAAAGTTTATATTTATAAGCACTGCGGTTGGATCAGCTATTCTCAGCTGCGGCCAATTATAAAACGGAGCTTGTCACCGAGTTTTCGTAATGAAATCCGCCAAGGGCTTATGGGGAGCAAAGTGGACCGAAAACTCTTGGTTAGCGAAGATGCGCAAGAGAGAGGTTAAGCATTTCAACGTGTACATCTACAAGTATGTTTACCTGTACAGGTACCAATAATTGGGGGTATGTTTAATCAATTGTATGTGTAAGCAAATACCGTGGTTTCATTAATATTCAAGAATATCAATTTTCGTGGATAAAGTAAAAATAACAGTTTCAAGGATACGTAAATTCGTGGCCAACCGGCCTATCAATACACATTATTAAAAGAAATTGCACTTCAATGAACCTTTAATTTGGTGGATCAACTTAACAACGAAATCTTCAAAATTGGTATTCAACGAATATTGATGAAACCACAGTATGTAAACTAATTAAGTTTAACCTTTTTAAATATATCCAGGTACTCTCACTGCCGTTCGCAATGTATCGTTTGCTTCACATAACACAACGTTTGATGTACAGAACGTGTATATTTTTTATTAAAGGTACTTAAACACGATTTGATTCAAAAAATTTCAATGTTTATAATGATAAATATTATGAAGGGTAATCGTGTTCATAAATCCAGACTTGTAAACTTGTAAATCTATATATATATATATATATATATATATATATATATATATATATATATATATATATATATATATATATATATATATCTCTTCTTAGAACTGGAAAAAATACATATAATGACTTTGTTTGAATAAACATGTACATATTCATTAGAGTACAAGCAACAAATTGTTAAAGAATAGAGCTTGGCTGAATTAAGAACCAATCTCCAAAAGCATCCTTATCTCTACCACAAAGTTGAAACAAGACCCCCCCCCTCCCCCGGCGAAAAATTACACGGGGTCGGCGAGTTGGTCAATTAAATAACTGAGATGCAAAGTTATCAATAAGAAAAACCAACAATATTTTAAGACATTGGTTTTGAGATTTTGATTAATATCAGACATAATAAGCAAACCCACCTACCCTCTTAAAAAAATTAATACAAATTAAAAAAAAAATAAGGCTAACTGTCGTGAAATTATAATATGTACAATTATTTCTAAAAATATTTCATTTGGCATTGTTGGCAATCAATAGGGGAACAGCCTATAATGCAGGTTTAATTGGCTTTTTTTTTTATTTTAAGCAATTACCGGTATTACGGGATATAAGTACATGTATGACGTCCTAAATGTTGGTTTAATACAGACTCACTTAGTGAAGTTGGTTGATAAAAAAATTCCGGAGAGCTATAATATATAATACATCTTTACAGTCACTTTTGAACATGTACTGTTTACCATAAAGCAGCTAGTTAATTTTGTAAAATGATTGTCAGTACAGTTTATTTTTAAAATATTTTTGATTAATTTAAAACTCCACCAGTTCATAAACGATCAAATTCATCTGACCCACTCCCTTCCTTAATTTCAGAAATCCAATTATACCACTACTATTTCTTCAAAACCTTTCAATATTTACCAAAACTTTGTTCTTTAATTATTTATTATAAAGCTTCTTTTTACAAGAGTTTTATGTTGTATTATTATTTCTCTTCCACTTGCAAAACAAAATCATTTTGATATTTAAAAAAAGTTTAAATACATGTATAGTTACATAATTTTTTCGCTACAAATTACCAAATCGTTGCAGGTTGTTTAATTCTAACCAATTCAGAAAAATAACAAGAGTAAAGCTGTCAATGTGACAACTAACCGAGTGTTCTTTTGTGTGAACAGTGTCAATATTCCATTTGTCAATTTTGTGAATTGATAAATACTACTTTTACCTATCCAGAGAAATGGGATACTCTTTATGCAATATTTTTGCCAAATCAACAGCTTGTATTTTTTTCCCCACAAATTATCAGAAATCAAAATTCTAGCAATTTGCATACCTCTGATATATGTATAATATGATCTGCAAGAGAACAACTACCTTTCTTGAAAACTGTATGAGGAGTTATCGGTACGATAAAGGTGTCCTTTTGGCAGCCATCCGCCCGCCCGCGATTTTTACTTAATTTCAAAAACTGGATTTTTCCTTTGAAAAACCTGGTTAGAAATTCTCTCAAAATTCTTAGAATTTAGAAGTAATGGAGCTACATGGGACCTCACGGCGGCCCCCGAACCCGATAACGCTCAAAATTTATTCACCCCCTAAGGGAATTTCTTGATCTGTCTAATTTCTAGAGAAGAGTACGCATTAACTTATAATTCATATCAAATTATTTAAGAGAAATGATATCATATAGGCATTTCTTTTTAACCCTTATCGTATAATAGCACGATTATTATATCACTGAAATTAGCGCATTCGTCACATCGGCAACGATTTTTATAATATTCATGAACCTCTTGCTGTTTGGTCCAGTTTCATTCATACCTCCATAATTTTTCTAAAAATAATACCGGTATTCTCGATAGAAAAATACTTTAGCTGAATATTATGTTTTATCCATTCCGGCGATTACGACATGCCTTTTCCCCGCAGCAAGGCGATCATGTCAAAATTTGACAGACTTGTAGACTTTACATTTACACATGTGTTTATGCCCGAGTTTTAAGGTTACACGATCAGAATTACACAGTTTTATACTCCGGCTCACACACCAACACGATTGCATATTCAGATTTACAAGTTAACGTTTCTGAACTTTTAAACACGATTGTCCTCCATAAGATATAGAAATTTATAATGCTATGTCAAAATTTGCAAGTCAGATATTAAAAGGTATAAGCAAGATACAAAGTTCATTATTTTTTGTTTTTTAAACAAAGCTCGAATATTGTCATTTTTTTTTTTTTTTTACATATTTATAGTATTGGTGTAAGTTTTAATCAAAAGTTTCAATCAAATATATCTTTCTTTTGTTGATAAAAGTATTTATGATGATATTATATTATTTTGAATTGTTTTTACGTGTCATTTTGTATAAGAAATGGCAATTATCTACATTACATTTTTTGTAAACAACCATAAAGTTCGAGCTTTGTTTACATAACTATCAATTTTTACCTCTGTATCACGCTTGTAACTTTAACATTCAATATTTTAGTCAATCATTTAAATTCTATTCATAAAAAATAAAAATAAAATTTTGATCCCAAATCGTGTCCAAGTCCCTTTAAAATGCTAGAAGTTTTAATCTCCGTGTGTTTTGATTCTAGACGTTTTGTACAACTTTTAGAATTACGCGGTATGCAGAAATCATGATGTAATGTAATACTCATAAAACTAAGGGAATCCCCTATTTACACGTACTGAAGTGTAAATACTAAATCACTAGTTAAAGCACTGGGTATGTTAAGTATTACATATCGGCCCTATTTAAATGTGAAATGTGAAAAAAATTCAAATACATGATATCATCAAATTGGAATAATTCACGTAGGATACATCATAATTAAAAATAATTTTCGTTTGCCAAAACTTCAGTGCGATCGGTAATTGTAAACTACAAAACCGGACCTTGTAAACGTATTTTGTGAAGAATATGTATTTTTGTCAAGTTTGATCTGACATTTCGATAAGGCTGCATTCGAGTACATACACCAAAATTTAAAAATTGCACAATTTAAGACTACTTCACAAAATATCAAGATGTCTATGGGCCGCATCGCTCACCTGAACAACAGTATATTTTATTATTTGTTCTAGTTTTGAACCCCTCTTTTGGCCCCAGTATTAGTGTAGAATTACGATTTAAATAATTAAAAATATTCCCTTTTTTTTAGAATGTTTGCACAGTAATTGTAGAATTTTGGTTCTTGAGAGTAAGATTTTAAAACATTTTTGCAATATATTCGAATGTAACACTTTGAACCTCTCTTCGGGCCGCAGTTCTAATATGGGGGTCAACATTTTAATAATTTAAACATTTCACTATACAAACAAGCTTTGGTGTAAATATCGGCGTTTCGTAATTATCTCCCTTTTAAAGAAAAGTTGTGCCCTTTATTTTCACAACTTATAATTTCCATTCCAAGAGAAGTCTCCCTACCAAGTATGGTTAAATTTGACAGAGGTTTTAAAAAAGTCAAAAATGTGAAAAGTTTACAGACGGAAAAACGGGTGGACGGACGGACGACGGGTGATCAAAACCTCAAAAACAGAGAAAAATATGTACAAGACTGCGGCCACTTTCGTTTACGATACTGCACTGACACGACTAAGCAATGACGCGACAATGCGATGACAATGATGCGATGGCACGATGAAGCGATAGCGCGATATCACGATGGTACATGTAGGACAGCGATAACGCGATGGTGATGAGGCCACAGCGACGACGACTTTATCGGGTCATATTTAGGTCTTTATAGCACTATCGTCCTTATTTCATTACACCACTGCACTGTGGACTGTATTTTGCATGCGAAATTGCAAAGAGAAATGGCGACAGGTAGTGACTGAGTGAACGGATTACATATCAGGTATCTACATTACTCAGATGATAAACTTCACTTGTGATAAAATGATTGAATTTTTATATTTAATATGAAGTGTCAATATCTATCACAGAGAGAGAGAGAGAGAGAGAGAGAGAGAGAGAGAGAGAGAGAGAGAGAGAGAGAGAGAGAGAGAGAGAGAGAGAGAGAGAGAGAGAGATGAAAATGTCATGAAGAAAGCAATAACCAAAAAACGTCTTCTAGAAAAAAAATGTTTTTCTGAGACATTGCAAATATTATACATATGATTCTTCACAAAAAACTGTAATTTTATTTTTTGAACATTACTTCGTCTATCAATCGCACTATCGTCATTGCATTGTAACGCCATCTCATCATCGTCATCGCGCTATTGCACCATCACTTCATCTTCATCGCATCATCGCTTCATCGTCCTTGCAATATAGCATTATCGCACCATCGACCCAAACGTCGATGGTGCGATAGTAAACTACCTAGTCCTATCCGGATTCAATACTAGATGCGTTTACATGTAAGTTACGCATTCAGTCTTTTTACTAGTATGTCATAAATTAGTCTATAGTGTAACTTAGTAGACGTTTATAACAAGAAGTATCTAATTTCAATTTTCAAAACTAAATTTCCGGTTCAAGTATTTCAGTGTACAGATCGGTCGAACTGTGTCAAGAGAGTTAGCCAGTCTACCCGATTTCGTTCTTCATCTAAAGTTTGGATACTACTGGTACTGTACCAGTTATCAGATAAGACCAGTTATCGGCTAAACGGAGGGTTCGGGTTTATAGCATGCAACTATCCGATATTTTTTAATTCAGTCGTCTGTTTCGAATAAAGAAAAGAAGGTTTGCTTCAAAACTTTCTTGAATATGTTTTAAACATGAGCTTTAACGATCAGTGTTTACCGCTGATTTACATCTTAGCACTTTCAGCTTTGGGTAAAGTGACGTAATAAGTTAAAAAATAGAATATGACCTCCTTGTGATACGTTATTATATTCCTTCTTTGATTTGACATATAATATCAAAACAAATAAAATTTCTTAACAAAAGGAATTCCCTACATTCTAAGAGATTCATGGCGTAGTCGAACGCCTAATTGCACAATTATGTATTGAACAGCATACGATTTTGTGTATTACCATATGATGATAAACGGAGCCGATAACTGGTACAGTAAATCGTAAAAACTCGGCAAATTCGGAGCGTGCTAAATAGCACAAAAACAATATGTTTGGGTTCTAAGTGATAATATAATCTAACAGATTGATAAATGAGGAGTTCACCATTTAAAGTATGTCATATTTTATTCAAATATATCAAGAAAAAAGGAAACATAAAAAGAAAACGTAAAATTATAGCCGATAACTGGTACAGCGCCAGTATAGTAAACAGTTCTTAGTGTAAATAATAAAAATAAAATTTTGATAAATACCTTGATCGATACTTGTGTATGTTTGTCGTGCCACGCCTATCCAAACAAGCTGTAGATTATGAGGTATACGTTCACAAGTCTGAAGTGGGTTATTCAGATCGAAGTCTCCCCATAAATAACTAGATGGTTTTGATGTTTTACATTGTTTCATTGATATTGTCCAATTACTTGCAAAACCATTATCTGGTAGTGCTACAAAATGTTAAATAAATAATAAATAATCACCTTAACTCAATCTCTGATTACCATTTCCAATTTATCAATATGCAATGCATTTAAATAATAATCAAATAATCGGTACTATGAAAGCGAACTTACTCATGTTTTCACACACTTTATCAAAGTCTAGGGAACATTTTTGTGGAATAAAGCGTATGTCATCTGGAGAGCATTGTAAACTTAGGCAGAGTTCATCCGAGTTGAGATCAACTGAAAAAGATATAATTAGTCCAATGCAGTATCTTTGATCTTATTAAAATAGCGAGTGGAGCTAGCCATCGCTGCGCGCCGCCAAGCAAAGCGAGCTATAGGAACGAGTATGAGCGGGAAAGAGAACAAACTAAACTTACTGATTCATCAAGACAGTTTTTGTCCATATTATGCTCTCTAATGTTTTGTCCCGTGGTGCCATGCCAAAAATGGCTCACATTTAACTCCTAATTTTAAAGAATGTCGTCACAATACCTCTTTGAGTTCCATAAATGTTGTAAGCGTTTTCCCCACCACAGTAGTCTAAATATATATCATCCGAACTACCTCCACATTTGAAGTTGCAATCAGAAGCTGAAAGTCGATTGTAGTGGCTTAGGCAGATGTCGTGATCAATGCATAAGCATTTATTCATCTACAAAAAATAGGAAAAGGGAGTCATATTTATGCAGATCCAATCTGATTGAAACAAAAAAACTGTCTCTTGTGCATTACGTATATCTACCTTTACAGCAAACCTACGAATATTTTCATGATGACATATTTCTTGACACATTTCAACAGAACTTATGGTCATTGTCATCTCAAAAACTTTCGGTAGCGACTTGATGGAATCGGGATAGCATCCTTCAAACAAGCACATGGAATTCAATCCACTTAGGCATGTAAAAATTTACAGTTGTACAAATGAAGATGATATTGAATAAGAATGTTAGCATCAAAGAAAACAAACACCGATAATGACCTAATATGTTTATCCAAGGAGTGAGTCTACGGTATACCCCTGTCCAATATGGCTGGTCACTTTTGTTTCTCTCTATAGTCAATCCCTGATCTAAGCATTGATTTTGAGCATCAAACCAACTATATTGAAAATCACCTATTGGATTGATATCTGTTCAAAATACAAACAAAACAACAGGTAAGGTCAAATTATCGGAGAAGCTCTAGGAAATGTTTGTTATGTTTAAATGCTTATCGTATCCTAATGCTAAAGGCAATTGATATCTATCTTGGTTTACCTGTGAAAAGTGTTGTTGTCGAAAATAAAAAAAAATATAGCTGGTGTGATTTGTCCATGATTTTTGTTTTTATTCTGGAGCCTAAGAAGAAAGCAAATACGTACATGTATTCACAAAACTTTAACATGAAATACTCGGCAAAAAACAGTTTTTTCACAATAAAATAAAAACGACGTTGTAAACGAAACGGACATATGGGATCATATTACAATATATTGAATATACGATTATGTCTGTTCCATATTGTGGGTATTATCAATGCACATATCCAGTTTGACATACATTTATATAATGAATGATTGTGTCAGCCATATAAACAACATTCCTTTTACTGTATTTAGACCATTATTGGTTTTTTTAATGTGAAGACTATCATTTGTATTGATCGTTTTTATTTTTATCCTGTAGTAATAGAAATAAAAAGGGTAAGTATAATGATATAAAAAAAGTCTACAGATAAAATATTATTGAAAAGCATGAAATAATCAAAACGTACCTTGCACGTAAACAATTAAACCAAACTCCTCCAGAAAGAACCACCTGTTGCAATATAAACTAAACAATCCACCAGGACAGACAGGATACGTATGCCTTTAATTTTACTTCCTTGTTTGTAAATAACACTCTGGGGATTCCCCAACTTTTGGTTATTTTAATAGGTCCTCGTTAGTTCGAAGGTTTTAAGAAGAGATATCTGTTCTATGCATATACGTGTAGGTTTAAAAGAAAAGGGATTAAGATTAATATAATAAGTTAACCAACATCCATTCCTTTTATTATAATTAAGCTCTGGCGCTTATCAATCAAAACAGTCATGTACATCTACACAGCTTTTAATGCATATAACGTGAAATACATTATTAACATCGAGTCAACGTTTAGTAAACATAAATCTATATATATTGGTAATGTATACTGAAGTGCCAGACACACAAACATCTTCTGTTGTTTGAGTATTGTGCCGATTATAAAAGCCACTAACTTAAAAATAAATAATTTCCTGCGTTTTACTGTTCAAGGAGTTACGTAGCAACAAAGAATGGCCATACAGCCATGTATATCCTATCTAAGTTTGCCGACTTAAGTTTGGCATAGTGCCAAACGCTTTGTTAAACTAATGAATACACAGAAGCAAAGGACGCTTACAAACTTTAAATAAAATTTAAACAATAGGATAATTTTCGAAGTATAATATACCATGTACTTTAACTATTTCTAAACTATTGAAATTGGCATAATTATTAACAGAGTTGTAACGATAGTAAGTGACAAAAAACGCAGTTGACATGTTTTTTATAAGAAAATCACACAAAAAAATTTCACATGTAAGGAGCTTGTCTTTTTTAATGTAAGCGATAAAAAAACCATGTAAAAGTGGTCGGGATCTATTTAACATATTTAATATGTCTTGTCACGTTTGTTATCATACCTGTCTGCAGTTGAGCATCATTGAATAGAACGTTTTCCCACATTTCATTTTTAATAGTTTTAATTATGATTATTTTTTAAATATAGATTATGCAGCGTTTTGTGCAATATAACGACATAAATTGCAATAGCCTTTATACAGCATTATATTAAGTTTTTAATTCAATTTTGCAAATACCACCTGCTGACTTTTTATATGTATCAGGCAACATACATACATACTTGGAATATTCACAAACTCTAAAACAAGAGATTAAGGAACTAGATGTTGATTATGAATTTTTATTTTTTTTGGAAATTTACCATAATTTCAACCTTAATTATTACCGGTTCTGGATATACTCTATCACATTTAATGTAGTGCTCGTTCATGCAAATGTTTTAAAATGTTTCATAACGCAGCGTAACGTTGATCTTTGTAAACCGAACGGGTGGGGACATTATCTGAAGAACGTCAGTGCACCGAATATTTGATTTGACATTTCTTTACGGAGATTAGGGTGATGTCGTTGTTAATTACTTTATACAGGCTTTTTCTTGTCCTTTTTAATTTTAATTTTCTACATTTTCAAACAATTTCGCCCCGTCTTGAAATCGCACAGACTGACTGGCAGGTGTGTCGATCTGTAAAACAATTCTGCTTCGACGTGTTTATAAAAAACACGCTTATGTTGTTTAAATTTGAAGTCACCTCGTGTCGCAGGAACACAATTTTCAAAATCCAAAAAAAAAAATCATGACCGATAATCACCGTATGTTGGACTTAGCGTGATGAATTAAATTTTTTTCAAACATATCATTTTTTTTTTCTAAAACTAAAGGCTGAAAAAGATACATGCAGTATTTTGTGTTGTAATGCCAATGGAAGTAGGCAGATAATAAAAGAATTATTTAAACGTATACTAGTATATTTAGCAAAAGGTTGATCAATAATCGATGTTTTCAAACAGCATTATAGCTCGGATTGCCAGTCGAAAGGTTGTAGACACACACTCATCACACCAATATGTATCGTTTGCTTTTTAATGTAAATGATTGTAGGTAGCCTTTTCTTCCTGGTTTTTGTTGTATGCAATGGTACATACTCGTACGTATCTCCAGTTTTATCTACTCAAGGATTTGATAGATAGTAATCCCTTCCGTTTTACCTGCATGTTTGTCCCTTAGATATTCATTTACACCTTCTTGTTTTAAGTGAGGACTCTCATTTAATGGTACATTTCCCATTGATATCTTTTGATAACAGTGTTCTAATGCAAAAGATAAATTACTCTGGGCAATATTAAAAGAGGCGTTTCTTACACCATATTGTTTTTCCCTTCCATAATCGCTCTATACAGAATTCTTGATGGCTGTTCAATCAAATGTTCATGTTCCTGATAAAAAGCGTATCTTACAATGTTTGATAATGTAGAAACATTTAATAAAATTAGACATAAGAACCAATATAGAATTAAGGATGGAATCCATATCTTTTGGATATCGTCGCTTTTGTAAGATTCAAACTGAAGCTGTGCGGAGAAATTCCCATAGCACGCTAACCTGCACAACTAATTTGTCTGCACAGCCTGGTGAGTTACAAAACCCAAGCTTTTTAAAAAGGACGAGAATTATAAATATTTTTGATGCTCTGTGTTGGATGAAACACCAAGAAGTTGAAGATACATACCTTTTATAAAGCACTACTCCTACTACACATAAGAGTAAAGTGACGAAACCTACAGTAAGTGGTATGGACATTATTAAAACTAAATCTTCACTGGTACCTGTAATAATTTAATTTATATTTGATTAAATAAAAACAAAAAATAAACACCACGTCAAATATCAGCTGTTTACTGTTTTATAATAGAATGTAATTACCAGACTTTCTAGTTGTAGTTCGACATTAAGGTTGGTGTTATTTTACCTTTGAATCTATCAGATATATAAGCAGGCATTCCTTTCACACATTTGACTTTCCAAATTTGTTTCTCTTTGCTCTTTTTTTTTTAAATTTCCATCCTTTTATAAACCAAACAGAAAATAGCTAACAATGCAGAATAGTTTTCTTAAAAAAAAAAAAACAATAGTTAGTCTCGTAATTATGACAAACATTCTTTTCTAAAGTTAATCAATTCTTAAGGAACGACGGGAAATTATTAAAGTGTCCGGCCTTTTGATGGTAAAGGGAAAGAAATTATTCCTGAAATATGCATATTGACTAAAATTAAAGAGGAACAGAAGTGACAAACAATACAATTTAAATGCTACTCAAATCATTTTCATTTGGTACTTTTTTGATAAGCAAATGCGGTTTTACAATTTCAAATTTCAATTATGCCTACTTTACACGTTTAACAGCATGTAAAGATGATAAATTCACATGTATAATTAAACCTTATATGGAGGTAAAAAAAAATACGTATATTTGTAATTTTAATGAAGCTTTATTAATTATTTATGAAGTGTTTTCTTTTTAACTCTCCTTTTTAGAGATATTCTAATGTTAGTGCCCTCTATTCTTATCTACAGAAATTATTTTTTTTAAGTTTATTATATGTAGAATTAATCAGTATTCCCCTGTTTTATACCTATTATGCAACATATGATATATCCCTCTACGATTAATGAAAGTTATATTTAAGGAGTGATTCTCTACCATAAGACATGTAGTGGGTTCTTTGGACAAAATATAACAAAAGACCTTAATAAATATCTTTTTAGATGGAATAAATTAAGAACCAAAACTATTATACACATTAATATTGCAATAAAATAGTTAACGTATATAATTATCTTAGACTCAATAAGTATACTTAAACATAACAAATTGGGTTAAATAAGCGTAGTGTGACTTTTATGCATTCTAACTATAAAAATTGTATGAATGATGAATTAGGTATATACCTTGATCGATACTTTTGTACCTTTGTCAGGCAACGCCTACCCATTTAATACTTTTTGCACTTTGTTATCAAATTTGTGAATTTAAGGAATCCGATCCATATCAGGACTGAATTATTCTAACCTTGAATATAAATCATGTATTATATACTCTTATATTATTCAAAGCATTTTAGAATAGAACAAAAAATCAACTGAGAGAAATTTTCAAAAATATCATTAACTGAGCAGTACTTAGTGAATGAAGATTGCATTTAGGTCTATAAGGACAATCACATTTTTTAAAATAAAAAAGTAAATACAAAGAGTATCAACAAATGCTCAAGTGGAAAGATGCATTTAATTAGAAGGAATAGGAGAGCTATTTAAAACAAATTTGATACCGTATAAATTTTTTACGAATTAAATTGTAAAGATTTAAAGCAAATGTGGCAACTCTTCGATAACAGAAAAAGGTCAAACATTAGGACACATTCCAATCTTACATACTGATACTTAAACATGAAAAGTATGTCCAAGTATACTGAGTATTATGCCCTATACATATCTGTCATGCATCCCAATTCATTGAACATGGGCTATTATGGATCGGATACCTTAAGTCAGTTATACACGACCACGAGTTTTTCTATTTTGTCATGTTAATTAAAACAAACATGTTTATTACATCTATAGACGGTCTAGTTATAACTCAAAACATCTTAAGAGTACAAATTAATAAAGTGGAAATCAAATTGAGTAAAATATTTGTTTGGTAATATTACCAATTTTAAATATTCTTAATATTTAACCATGTAACATTATTTTTTCCTGTTTTTTTCCTAAATAGCTTTTGCTGTAAACATTATTGTTATTGAAAGGAGAGAACATTTTTTTCGGTTTATCACACTGATGATGCATTTTGCTGTGTTTTATAAATGAAAGCCTTTTTTTTATTACTAACGAAAACAAAATTTATTGTCTTGTTAAAAAAATGAGCTATTAGTCACACTCATTTTATTTTTCAAAAATTTCCATAAGATGTTTAAATACTAAGACGATTTCGATGATTTCAAGGCGTTGAAAACAACATTTGATTTAAAGAAATCAAAATATGTTACCACTACTGTAACTATGAACGAAAGAAAATCATGTCGTCAATTTCGCAAAAAAGACACTCTCAAAACAGAGGTAAGACCATTGAAAATTTTAATGAAAAAAGTTAAAGTTTTGATATTAATGTATTGAATATTTTTTTTAAGTGAAAAGACATTGTGAAGTTGTGTTTAGTTTTCTAGTTAGATATGTATTTTTCTGACTGTTTTGCTACCAACGATCAAGGTAATTATCCAAGTGTCAGTGAATTAAACAAAATCCTTTGATTGTTTGCATGTAAGCGGATTTTTTTTCATGGAAATGGGTTTACTCCTGTTTGACTTGTCGGTACAGAAAATACGCTTTCTAATGCCTCTGAAAACAATCTTGCTATTTTATCGTGATAAACTTGAAAAAAAACTTTTTCCAATAAAAACATTTTGAAGACTGCTATCAAAGGGATAGCAAATCGAGTTTCCTTTTGTGTGAACAATCTCCAATTTGAGTTATGTATGTGTTCAATTCAGATTTTGTTTTCCATTTGTCTTAGATTCAAGCTGAAGTCGTAGAAAGAAACGGCTGGATCTTAAAATCGTATTTGCTGTTACTAGTGTTGTTGTATTCAACGCAGAAAAACTCTATCTTGTGCGGAAGTATTAACAGTAGTGTAGATTCTAATGTGTTTTAATCATGATCCCTTGCGATAGAGTTTGGCTACAAAAGGGGGCGTGGTGTCAAAATAAATAGAAAGATATATTCCTTCTCCAAGACCAATCAGCAATAATACTAATTTTGTGAAAAATCAAACTTCGTCAACATCATTAGGATAGTTTTGGCCAACATTTTTTTTTGGGGGGGGGAGGGGGGTTACAAAATAATTTAGAGAACAATTCTGAAATCGGGCCGGTGAGGGGTTGAATTAACATTTTCATAATGTTACATTGTATAAATAAAGAGAATTTTTCTTTTTGAATCTTAAAAACCGTTTTGTCTATAAAATCTGTTACTTAAATAAAATTAACCTTGGATATCGTATATTCTAGTTTGTTAAAATGTCCGGGGTAGGATTGGGCAACACATCAGGGGTCGAATTTTACAAAGGGAATATTTAAAAATTATTTTCAAAAAGTGAAAAGCTATGATGTGTGGTATACGTATATGCAAGAATCTTGATATGCATGTGTTGTTGATTTTTAATTGTTAAGACTGTGGCCGTTCTTCCCGGGGACTCAAAAACTTTAATGTAGTTTTAAATGTTCAGGATCTTCTTGAGAACTGCAATGGGAAACAAGTAATATGACTTTGAAATAGTCCTGTTGAAAAATGGGTTAATATTTAACGCAAGAATACCCGGAGACAGATTCAAAAGTCTTTTGATAAAGGATATATTTTACTATATTTTCTGGATATTTTGTTTATTACTACGTAAAGCTGTTTCCTTATGGCTATTGTTGCTTAGGTGAGCGATATGGGGTTCTCGTTTTATCACCTAGACAAAACTTTACTAAGAATCTCATTGTATAGGAAGTATTTGTAATCAACGATTATTTTTTATATGATAACCTTTTTAAGCAGTAAAAAGCACGAAAACAGAAAAGAAAAAGATTTCAACGGACTCTCTTTAAAGTGGGTATGTATCATTGATATTTTTTTTACAGTACAATACAAGCTTAAATGATTGTATGTATTTGTAATGTAATCTTTAGAAAACGTCATAAATGTTTTAAAGTTTTTCTTACAAATTGTCTCTTAAACATTTTGATGTTTTCCTCGGTGTTTTATAAAAAGCAAAACATATTTCATTCTCTCCGTTTGACTTCGAATCACATACTTATGAAAGCATGTTGTAAGAAATTAAGAAAATGTATCAATTATAGCTAGGTTGTGATGGAAAATGGAGGCTTCTCGTCAAATCTGGAAAAATGAAACAAGATAATTGGAAGAAAAAGTGATTTGTTAAAACATCTAATAGCCAGAAACGATATAAGATTTTCCCTTAACAATCGATCTCTTAAGTTTTTAATCCAATCGGCCACGTTGGTTGGGGATGAACTCGTCTGAGTCCAATCTCTTTTCAATAACGATAAGCCTGAGTACAATATTTTTCAAAGCGATGCTGACTGGATGTTAATAAACCGTTGTACCACCGGACACGTACATCTTTTTAGGTGGTCTGTTGGTGCTCATTCTGACAGAGGACAAACGAAAACAACTTTAAATATTGAATGGTAGGCAAGGTAAGTAAGAAGACATCCAAAAGATGAAACGGTGACATTCAGTTAAATAAATGGTACAATAACATTCTCTGATTACATTTTAGTTCCTTGAAATTAAAAAAAACCCAGGAAATGTACATATAATAATTATACTGCTTTGTAGCATTTAGTATAATAGTATTATGTTAAATTGTTCATTTTATATACCGTCGTTTTTATATCTGATTGATAGCTCAAGAACTTGTCGGAACAAACGTATCTTCTGTAATACGTTAACAGGCTGGAGGACATGTGGTGACAAATCGAAATTTGTAGACTTAATAAAAAACGGTGCTAGTGTAAAAGTTGTTGGTCAAGTAGATGGACACATAACCGGTTTCACACACACTAAAATATTCAGTCACTGTGACAATTTGTCTATAGCCGGACAATATCCATGGTTCATCTGTCAAACTTTTGATGAAGACCACTTTGAATTCTCGAAAAGAGTTTTTTGGCGGCCTGCTATATGGTCAACTGTGGGCGAATATAGGTGGTCAGAATGGTACGTTGGTGAACATACTCAACAGACTTCCTCCCGCGCACATATTCAAATGAAGTTGCTTGTAGATGAGTGTTGGACACACGCTTAGAGCAAAGATCATTCTAGGCATAAAATAAAAGGGTCGCTGGTCCTGGTCTTACAAGCTGTTTTAGAAGGCAAACGAGTGCGAGTTCAAATTGATTCTTACATTATTGATGCAGATAATCTTAACATAAGGAATGGACATGTGTCTGCTCAACTTTTGGGACAGTTATCCAAATTAAGTCTGTACGAAAACAAAAATCAACTTTATTTATTTTACAAAGATTGATAAGCAAGTTCTACAACTTATATTAATATATCTGTATGACTTTTCTACTAATGTTAATTGGGTCTGGCAAATTGCATCTACAACAGGTGATATTGAAACTATGAGATATAGTATTGGAAGCACCGAAAACAAAGGTCATTCGACCGATAAAAAGTCAATTACGTGGTTAATTGAGTCAAGGTCATGGTCTACAGTGCTTTCTACTTCCGGAACTGGTTTAGTTACACGTGGATCAAAGACTAGTCTGATTGCAGCTTTGCAGACCGGATCTCCACTTCGTTTAGTAGTTCATGATACAGCAGACTCTTACAGCACCATTGAAGCAGACAATATAGCCACCAAAAACTCGGAAGTAGCAGCCGAGGTTATCAGGTATATCAGTGATGAAAACGGAAGTGCAGAGATTCCAAGGCGGTTTATGTCCCCTGTCTATTGGCGATTTACTTTGACGTCAACAGATGGAAACCAGCGGGCTGTTTGGTGGAAGGTTGGGGAACACACCTCACTCCCAGCTACAATAGGGAATTACCATGTGGACTTGAAAACTGGTTAATCTTAAGACGTTTCCTTTCATTTAAGATGATCATGTTTATATGGTACCTTCAAAATAAAGTTAAAGGCTTTTAATTTTTTTTTCACCCTTGATTTACTATTCATAAAGATGTACACCGATAAAATTTATTCATGTTTTTGAAAGATAAAAGGTTGCAGTATCACGATAAATTTTTTATAGAATTTATAATATCCATGGTTCATATTAAAAATGCGGTTAGACAGCATTTAGACCATTTATCAGTGACTAGATATTTTTTAAATGTTTGCAAGGTTAACCCTTTCAATTATCATTCTAAACCTTTATCGAAAGATATACTGTAGAAGCACATATTTTCGTTGGGTCGAAATTTCGTTGTTTTTGAACCAAATAAAATTCGTTGGCTTTAAATTTCGTCACATCATAATATCTTTGTATTCATTATTACTTTGACTAAAAATTCGTCATGGATTTGATTTCGTTGATTTCTACTGCCAACGAAAATAACGAAATTAAATCCTCAACGAATATTTCTGCTTCTACAGTATATTAAATGACCAAATGGAATAGCCATATAATTCGGCTTCTCAGTTTTTTACGTCATTGTACAGAATACTGAATAGCTCTTACTAATTTGTCCAAAAAATATCAAAGGTCTTTAAAGACCACAATTGCGTCGGGTTGGAACTGTTTAGAAGGTAAACACCTTAATATTTTTAAAACAATATTTTTTAGTCAAATTAATACCTGTAAAGAAAAATGTTGATTGCATTTTAATTGTGTGTCAGTTATGGTTGTCCCCTTCATTGATTTTACTTTTATAAAACTAAGAGAAAAAAACAATCCTTCAAAAACAGTATGATTTAGTAATTGTACGTAATGTATATGCATTACCATTGGACTTTTTACATGAATTACATTAGATTTTTCCAATACATTGAGTTAGGTGGTCATAACAAAACGAAATTGGTAAAATGAATTCTATGCAGTCGGCTAAAGGATAAAAAATATCAAAATGAAGAGTGAATTTTTTTATTCACAAAACATTCCAATTTAGTTCATGACCATTTATTATGAAATTATCATCAATAATGCTTACCTTTTAAAAGCAAAAGACAAGTACATTAAATGAATAGTTTAAAATACAATCAAACATACTGTTTTATTTAAACAATTTATCAAAACACAATTCATAACACATTGATTTGCCTGCAAGATTCTAAAACAAGATGCAGTTAAAAAAGTAAAATTGAAATTAGGAACTTGCAGTTTTATCACTATTTTATTTCAACAAAAGTAATCAAATCTGTTAAATTATACTTTTTGATATATAATCAAAATATGCTTTATTTTGCTTAAATATGACGTGACCAGGAAGTGCAGGAATACATATTCTAAAATATAAAAGTGCTTAATGATTGATATCTACCCTATATTGAGTTTAACGTGATGATTCCTTTTAATTTTCAAATGTTTTATTTATTTCTTAAAAAATTGATAGCTTAAAAGATACATCTAGCATTTTGCATTGTAACTACAATAAAAGTAAGCAAGTACAAGAGATGTAATGATTTAAGCGTGTTCTAGTACATGTATCAACTGGTTAATTGACATACATGCCAACTATCCCGATTTTTGCGGGATTCTCCCGATTTCACGTCGTCAAAAATACAAATCCCGATATCCCGATCGGGATTGTCAAAATACCCCGAAATCCCGATTCTCAAAAAATCCAACACGTTTTACGACAATAAGTCCCGATTTCCATCTAAAATTTCAAATCCCGCGCTGCTTGTCTTCGCTAACCAATCAAAAAGCGGGATTATGACCGCCATTGCTGTTTACCTGTATCGCGTGTGTGTATATCGGGATGTGTGAATTGATGTAATTACCTGTACGCTACCTGTGTCTGGGTATTTGCAAACCTAATGAGGAGCATGTTTTGATAGTAATTAATCGGGAAGTATCGGGATAAACAGCAAAATGCCATACTTTAAGTTTTTACACAAACTTCGACAAGAATGGGGTTACACCACCAAAGAAAACGAAACTTTTATCCCAATATCGGGAGGCAGATTCCCGATTTCGGGATGACTATCGGGATCGTAATTGGATGACAACCATGTATATTGCCGTGTAATAGGTATGTTTAACTTATATATAGTACAATTGAATATATTTATTGGCAGGGTACATTCTATTGTGTACACATGACACTAGGAGAGATTGACAGCTAATACATTATCTACAAGAAGAATAGATATGTTAAACTTTATGAGTAACAATTTGTTATTTTTATTTTGAGGGATTTTAGGGTAGACCATGGTGGAATGAATGATGTTACAAACAACACGAAAACAGCCATCCATCAAGCCACCTGCTGCTACCAACTTCTTTGTGAAATTAAAATTGGAGCAAGATGAAGGTATTACTAAATTTTTTAATATTAAGCTATTAAATATATAATATCTATAAACAATTTTAAGTCAGGAAAAATTATAAATACTTTCTTTCACTTTTTACAGCAACTTGACCAATAAATGCTTTTTAATATTTAATTTAATTAATTAATCATTTTATTTTGTAGATGTCACAAGAGCAGAGGTCCTGTTTGCCAACTGCGTTGCAGAACTTGGTTTTTTTTGAACTGCTATACCATACTATTTATTGTTTGTTGAGATTTTAAAGATTGATTTAATAAAGATTGATTTAATATATGAAAATAAAGTTATGTACTTTATTTATGATTTCATTTGAAAGAGGAGATTGTTTGATAAACACATTAGGATAATGTTAAATAGATAAAGAAACAGATGAATTTCTAAGAGTTCAATTGTTTATACAAAGCAATTACACGACAAAATGCCGCAAAATTTCCTTCTAGGAAAATGCCGTCGCGCGTAAAATCACCCATGGAGATTTTCAAAAGTTGGCATGTATGAATTGATGGTTGTTAGTTTCAAACAGCATTATTTTACGGATATTGTCAATTATTGTTTGTAGGCAGGTATATAACATCAAAAAATATCGTTTGCATCTTAAAGTAGGTAGCCTCTTATTCCTGATTCTTGTTTACTGTATTTGCAATGGTATCATACCGGAATATATCTCCAGTCATATCTGTTGAGGCATTTTGATATGTATTATTCCCTTCCTTTTCTTGTGCCTGTTTGACTTTCAAATGGTCATTAACACTCTCTTCTGAATTGCTGTAAGGACTTTCATTCAATGAATTACTTCCCTTTGATATCTTCTGATAACAGTGTTCCAACGTGAAAGATGAATTACTCTGAGCAAAATCCAACTCAGAGTAGACTTGTATCTGAGGTACAGATTTAACTTCTGATTTTGTAGTTCTATCAGTCTTCGTCATTTTGCCCCTTCTGTCCAAAATTTTAAAAAATGACAAATTAATTATATTCAAATGTAAACCATGCATAAAAGTATTACTTAAATAAACCAACTAACTTAAAATAAACCAGCACATTTCAAATCTGAGGTCGAACTTTAACGAAGCAATTGCTTACAGAAAAAACGGATTGTGTTGTGTTTTTCTGCTTATAGTTTTGAATCTGTTTAAACTAATTTTGTATTCAGTGTAAATTTTTTCTAGGAAATCTTTAACGTTCATATCTAAATATTTGCATCTGCCGAGTATGATTCCCTCTATTTCTAACGGAAACGTATAGTTAATTCATAGCTCTATAGAAACAGCCAGAATTATATCTACGCTCCCTGTTTATCGATTGGTCGAAATCTACAGCGGCTGTAACTGACAAGCAACTGACAAGACTGAAATGGACACGCCCTATTAATCGATTGGTTGAAACCTACATCGACCCAAGAAAAATGACGGACTCCACAAAATAATTTTGTTTTGCCTCGGACTAGAATGTCTCGACGTCATTGGATGAATCGCGTCATGTGGTTGCCTCATAAATTTCTTTACAGGGCAAGCGTCAAAATTTAAACGGCAACATGGCGGACGTAACGTAATTTGAGCTGATTTTTTACACAAACGTTCAACCAGACCTTTAATTTTTAAGCCCCAAAATATTTAGAGTGACCCCCCTTTGCCCGTGATTTAATATTATTATCCTACAATAGCATCGAAGTTTGCACAAACAACTGACGAGGAAGGTAAACAATTGAGAATTAAGCTATCAATTTAATCGTTATTTATTATCTTTTGTTTGTTTACATATCAAACTGTAGGTCCTTGACAAAACAAAACACTTATTAGATTTGTTACTGACTGTTTACAGAAATCTGTGGTGTCGGTTAAGTTCATAGAAGGCTCAGCGGTAACGAACCTAATAAGTAATAATGATGATGTTAGACTCAAAGTCTCAGAGGAGACGGTTTGGCTGTTATTTTAGCTAACGTACTTATGTATATAAGTAGCAATGCAGTGAACTTTTTTCTTACTCTTTACAATCGATTTATCAAATTGTTAAAAGAAAGATGTTAATATACTATAAAATGCTTTCTTTGGTGAATTATGCAGGTTAAAAAGGTAGCTATTTCTTTACATGCCGCGCTCAATCAAACCTAAGACATATCAGTTTGTGCGAGATTCATTATAAACAACGTTAATAAAATACTTCGTATTGATAACAATATCATTATCACAACATTTTATTAGCAACTTATATTCAGGATACCATTTCTAGTCTATTTTACTCCCTTTTTAAGTAAATAATTTGGTAATATACGTGCCGGTTCAATCCGTGTCTATCACCTAAATCAATCTAAACATCCAAACCCATGTGAAATTACAGACCATTATTAACATAATCTTGAAATCGTTGCATTGGATAAATTGATTGGATAAATCTTCTGCACTTTGTTATTAGATTTGTGAGTTTGAGTCAGTAATACACGACTGCAATTTCTCTATTTTGTCATGTTAATTAAAACAAACATGTTTATTGCATCTATAGACGGTCTAGTTATAACTATAGGTTATAATTATAGTTATAGGTGGAAATCAAGTTGAGTAAAATATTCGTTTGGTTATATTATCCATTTTAGATATTCCTTATGATGATAATTTTTACCATGTAATATATGGGTTTTTTTTCTCTTATTTTCCTAAATAACTTTTGCAATAAACATTTTTGTTATTGCGAGGAGTGAACAAGTTCTTCGGTTCACCATACTGATGACGCATTTTGCTGTGCTTTATTAATGATAACTTTTTTTTTTACTAACGAAAATAAAATTCATTCACCTGTTGAGGTGAGATGCAGATAATAGCCACACTGATTTTATCTTTTTTTTAAATAGTCAATTTGGTATTTAAATATTTTATATTGGTGAGTTTAGATGATTTCAATGCGTTGTAAACAAAATTTGATTTATAAAAAATCAAAATATGTTACCACTACTGTAACTATGGACGATAGAAAATCATGATGTCAATTTCGCAAGAAGAAGACTCTCAAAAACAGAGGTAAGAACAGTGAAAATTTTAATGAACAATGTACATGTATTTATTATAAATGTAATGAATATTTTTTGTTACATCACAGAACTTTGTAAAGTTGTGTTCAATTTTCCGATTAGATATATATTTTTCTTACTGGTTTGCTACCAATGACCAAGTTAATTAACTGTCAAAGTAATATAAGAATTCGCAATAAAAAGCATTTAGGGGACAGATATTAATGTGACAGCAAAACGAATTTCCTTTTTTGTAAACAGTCTCCAGTTTAGGTTATGTATGAAAATTAAGATTTTTACTTCATTTTTCTCAGATTTAAGCAGAAGTCTTAGAAAGAAACGGCTGGATCTAAAAATTGTATTTGCTGTTACGAGTGTTGTTGTTTTCATCGCTTTCTGTACAGTGCTTGGTCTGTACCTCAAAGGTAACGTTCAGTTTAATCTGATTACTCGGAATATTCTATTAATTCTAAAAGGTTGCACTGCGTTAGTCGGAATTTATTTTGCATGAAATAACACAAAAGAAGCAACCTGAGCTTGAAGTTCTTTTCAGTTTTTTATTTTTTTTATTTCTGTATGTTATTGTATCTTTTGCGCACACAACACATAAATCATAATAGCCATTTGGTAACCAAAGTACTTACGGAAGTTGATTTTATTGATTATTATTTATTTTAATATTAACATTTTATTTCGCAGAGCAATTTCTTTGTTAGATGTATTTGAATAAATACGCTCGTTGTGTTTTTATGAGTTATTCTGCTTTTCTAAGACAAATTCCGAGCTGTAGACGGAAAACCGTGTATGAATCATGTTGTGTAATATTTAAGGATAAATTTAACTTTATTAAATTCTACGACGCACCATTTATCAAAAATCGAGAAGTGTAACCAAGCGTTACTGAACTCTGATATAGAAATACATACGACTAAAAATGAAATTTAAATTATTCGTATCATTTAAAATCTGACTTTTTTCAAGGTATTTATATAAAAAAAAATCCTTGAAAGACGGTGGTTCTTAATACATTACATCAAATTTATCGATTATTTTCAAGTACTACGTCTTGCCAGCTGTGATGATTTGTGCTTAGATCCGAACACCGTTTAAATTCCGGTTGATCGGACTGCATAAGACAAATGATTAAAATCAACTCCCACAAAATTAAAAACGCACCCGATGTTTGGACAGAGCATAATCATGAAATACATGAAAAAAAGTTGGTAATGTGATGATAATCATGTTATCTTTCGTATAATCCATTTTAATAATCTTAATGTACCTTAATGAATATTTTCTTTATAAAATTACAAAGAAAAACATGCTATTCTCTCTAATTGTAAAGTAGTTTCCTTGCGTTCTGTCCTTTGTGAAAAAAAACATCGACATTATTCAACGGCGGCATTGGATTTTCAAAGTTTCTGTATAATAAATTATCAATATACTGACTCTTCGGACATTTGGAATTTTATTGTCCCTCTCGACAGCAACGACATCTATTTTGTAAAATAGGATGACAATAAACTGGCTATTGCCTTCACAGGCATTTTGTTTTTATATATGATATGTACTTGCAATGTATTTGTGGATAAATTCAAACAACTGGATGATATCATGTGATAAACACTACCTACATAAGATTCTGACCAAAACATTATGACCACAATTTATTATCTTTTTTATAATTAAAACAGTATGATGTTTATCCCCATAATGCTATAATGCGCAGGAAAAATCTCTTTATTTGAGATAAATTATTTTTTTTTATCTAATGTGTTACATGGACATGCACACATCGTGCTGTGTTTATGTAGTTCATTTTTACAGTTCACCTGCGCTGCTTGTTTGTTTGTTCGTTTGTTTGTTTGTATGTCGGTCTGTCCGTCCGTCTGTAATCTTTTTTTTTTTATATTTTTGACTTCCTCTTTTGACCAATTTCAACCAAACTTAGCATAAAACATCATTAGATGATGAAGATTCAACTTGTAAACTTAAGAGGCAACACACCCCCTCTTCAAAAGGAAATATTACCGATTACTGAAATGTGTTGGTATTATTCAAAAATTCTCATATCAGACACCAAATGATAAAAACATGTTTGGAAGACCCCACGGTAGTTTAGATTCAATTTTGTTTAAATCATGATTCGTGACAAAAGGGTTCGGCCACAAGAGCTGTCACCTTTGGGGCCCGGCCACTTCGTTTGGTGTTTTCTACAGAGCCTCGCTGAACAATACGTCTTTTTAAACTAGAAATAGTAGTAAAATGAATCCCTAATTGTTCTGCGACCTTCCGAATAGAGTTTCCTTGCTCTAATAGCCTCCGTACTACTTCTTTAACATCGTTCGATAACTCTTTACCCTTTCTACCCATCTCTCTTTCAACTTGTATTTTCGGAAATAAAGCAGACGACAAGAATAAGTCACATGATGTTTTAATATCACATGACGTGTTTTGCTAAAAATAACAACCGGTATCGCATACCTATTTTTAAACAACATTTATTTATAGTTTAAGCAGAGACGTTTCATCGCGTATGTAAACACGACGCCATTTTGTACGAATACTTATTGATATAAAAAAAATCATTCAAGGTAAAAAAAAGCTCTATTTTACGAGAATGTGCAAAAACACAAAAACGGTTGCAATGTTAACTAAAGTGTGTGTCCTTAAAAGTCTATTACTTCCGAAAATTTCACGAGTTCAAATTTCGATTTGTTTACAATCATAAAGCCCTAATTTATTATTTAAATATCCTTTTACTTATCATTGATCAAACCGCCAAATTCTAATTATATTTGATGCTATATTGTTGATAAAACTCCAAGAGGTATAATGAAAGATAATTACCTTCTATAAAACACCAATCCCACTGCAGATGAAAGTAAAATGATGATACCTAAGATGAGTGGTAAAGATATTTTCAAAGCTAAGTTGTTACTGGCACCTGAAACAATTAAACTCAATTACATTTCGATAAACAAACCCATAAAATCCAAACAAAAACAAAATAGATCCATTTTTTGTGTTTACTATATGATATAATATACTAGTAATTACTTGACTTTTGTTGTGTGTCTTTAACCGATGGCAACTGAGCCTCATCGCAATTCTTAATTGTAAAATGTAGAGCTATTAGTTTTTTTGCCGTCAAATGATTTGACAAATCGTTTAAGTTTCCATGCAATCTTGTTACATTTCCTGTTTCTTGGCGTTGGGAAGTGCCTAATATTGTTTCACAGAATATGGAACTTGCTGCCAAATCATAGCAGCTTTTGAAACAACATTCGTTATTTGTACACAGTTGGCATTCTTGAAATCGTTCTCTTTCTTCCACGTTTATTTCCCATCCTTTTATTAAAAATAAAATTATGTTTTGAATATGAATTTTTGCATTATATTTAATTTTTACCTGGAATTTAAAAAGTGTTTCCTGAAAATTATTTAATCGTCATGGTTTTAGTGCCATTTGATTATTTGTATATAATTACCTTTTTAAGAAAAAATATTATTAGATCAAGACTCGCTTTCACCAGAAGTCAGTGGTAATAGTCAATAATGTAAAACGCAGAATACTACTAGTTGCATATAAACATGTATAAACCTTATAATCCTCTATACACTGCAAAATAATAACAGGGTATTTTTAGGTTTATTAATTGATCTACTTGAAGTTAAATAGAAAAAAATATTTAGAATAAATATCTTAATTATAATATACTGAGCTGAATAATTCAATGAAAGCAAGAGTGACCAAACAATTCAATCATATAAAATGCTATTTTAAACCGTTTTAAAATGTAATTATTATGACATCTTCTCTGTCTATTCAAATAAGTCAGAAGTGAAATATTTCAAAATTTTGATTCCACTGGTAAATGTTCATCTCGGATGATTGATGCTTTTTATCAGTCTATTTTACAATATAAACATCAAGTTACCAACATAAATTGGGTATTTGTAATATCAACAGAGTATCATAGAGGCATTCCTAGTGGTATACATGTATATGTCATTGCACGAATTAGAGTAGTTTTCTTTATTCTCCTTTCTTATTTTCAAATATTATTTAACTGAAGAAATGTTAGTTAAATAAAGAACAAATTTATATTCCGTTTTATACTTTTGGGAAACCTAAAAATTATATCCCCAAGTCAAGGAAAATAAAAAGCAAGGCCTAATTCATCATTATACACATGTATAATAAAGACGTAAATTAGACATATAGTATATAGTTGGTTTGTATGACAAAATCTTTAAAAAAAAATTTGTATACATTTTTTGATAAACTGAATCATGAAATAAAATAAATCTACATATATTGTGGTAATAAAATCATTACACTTTTGTGTCTCAATAGCTAAAGTAAAATTACACAATCTCGAGTTTAGTTATTGTAAGTAATAGTGTATATAGGGTTATTTTCGCCCAGATGCAGTTGCGTTAACAGAGATATTATATTAGATGTAACTTATAACTCGACCAGTCTTAAATTCGCCCTCTGACAACGAGGGCGAAAAGTGCGAAAATAAAACGGGGGTGAATGTTTCCTGGTATACAGTAAATAATAATAAATTATGAAATTTGATACATACCTTGATCGATAGTTGTATATATTTGTCGTGCCACGCCTACCCAAAAAAGCTGCAGATTTTGTGGTATACGTTTACAAACTTGGTATGGGTAATCCAAATCAAAATCTCCCAATAAATAGGTAGACGGATGTGATTCTCTACATTGTTTCATTGATAAACTCCAACTATTTGCATAACCATTACGTGGTAATGCTACAAAAACGTAAACACAGATAAATAACGCCCTGTAACTCAATCGCTGCCTCTTATTTTCAATTTATATTTATACAATGAATATAAAGAATAATCAAATTATTGATAAATTAATAGCAAACTTACTCATATTTTCACACACTTTTTCAAAGGATTTGGAACATTGTTGTGGAATAAATTTTATGTCATCAGGATTGCATTGTAAAGCCATACATGATTCAACCGAGTTGAAATAAACTGAAAAAAATGTTAAAGTTTGTACATATAATCATAGTGTTTCAAAGATCATCAATAACAAATGTATATTTGATATATTTGTTATAATACAATATTTTTATCTTATCGTAATATGAATAAAATACCTCCTTGAGTTTCATATATGTTGTAAGCGCCTTCCCCACCCCAATCTTCGAAATATATATCGTCTGTGTTAACTACACATTTAATGTTGCAATTAGAAGCTGAAAGTCGATTATAGCGGCTTCCGTAGATGTCGCTTTCAATACATAAACATGTATTCATCTACATAAAATAAGAAAAATTTAGTCATATTTATGCAGATAAAATGTCATTGAAACAGAAAACTGACTTCAGTTGTATCTTGTGCAATAAGTATACCTTTACAGCAAATTTATCAATTTTTTCATGATAACATAATTCTTGACACATTGCAACGGAACTTATAGTCATAGTAATGTTCAGTACATCTTGCTTTGACTCGATGGAATCTTTATAGCAACCTAAGACAAAGCACACATATTCAAATTCATTAAGGCATGTATATGTATACAGCTGTGATGCTGGTCAAAAACAAACAAAGGATTAACTATTGATCAGAAGATAAACTTGATATTAAGTAAGCATATGTACAGGTGATATAATATGTCAAATATATATTAACCTAATATATTTATCCAAGGAGTCAGTCTTCGGTAAACACCTGTCCAATATGGCTGGTCACTTTTTTCTCTCTCTATAGTCAATCCCTGACTTAAGCAATGATTCTGAGCATCAAACCAATTAAGTGGAAAATCGTCAATTGAATTGATATCTGTTTGAAATAGAACAGAAATTAAAAACAGATAAAATCAAATTTGTGAGAAGCTATAGGCTAATGTTTAGTTTATACTGAAAAATGCCCATCCTATCCTAATGCTTAAGGCTATTACAATTTACATTCTGATTTACCTGTGAAAAGTGTTGTTGTCAAAAATATATAAAAACATAACTGGTTTGATTTGTCCATGATTTTTGTCCTTATTATAGAGCCTAAAAAGAAAACAAATACGTACATGTACATGTATTCACAAAGCATTAACATTAAATACTCGGCAAACAAGAGTCTTTTTGCGATAAAAAAAAATACATTGTACACAGACCGACACATGGAATCATATAACAATACATTGAATATACGAATATATCTGTTGCATATTGTGGTCATTATGAATGCACAAATCCAATGAATACTTGAGTGTCAGACATAAAAACAACATTCCTTCAGCGGTACTCGCCGATTATTGTTTTTTATGTAAAAACTATCATTTGTACTGATCGTTTTGATTTTGATCCTGCATCATTTGAAATAGGAAGGGTCAGATTAATGATATAAAAAATAAAACTACAGATAAAATATTATTGAAAAGCATTAAATAATCAAAACGTACCGTACAACGGAAACAATTAATCAAACTCTTCCAGAAAAAACCACCACCTGTTGCGATATAAACATAACAATTCTCCAGGACAGACAGGATACGTGTGTTCTAACTTTTACTTCCTTGTTCGTGAACAACACTCTGGGGATTCCCCTATTTTTATTGTTTTAAAAGGGCCTTTTTTACTTTGAAGGTTTTAAAAAGAGATATAAGTCGCATGCATTATTGTATACGGATATTGTTGGTTTAAAAGGACAGTGATCAAGACCTATAAAATACAAGTTAACCAACAACAAATTCTTTTATCTTTTATAATTCAGCAATGAAACAGATCAATCTAATCATGTACATCTAAACAGCTTTTCATGCATACAATGTATACAACATTATTAAATCGGGTCAAAATGCAGTGAACATGCCTCTATATACTGGTAATGCATACTGAAGTGCCAGACACATAAACATTATCTGTTGTTGTAATATGTCGATTATTAAAGTCACCAACTTAAAAAAATAATAAATTGCTACGTTTTGCTCTGTGCAAGGAGTAAAGTTTCAATAAAGAGTTTTCAATATATCTCATACATGTGGTGTATAGACTACTGGCTCTAAAAAAACATGTCCGTATGAAAATTACATGTCAAACCCTGTGTTTTCACTGTCATCCCCAGTACAATAACTGTGTGCCCCTGTACAGAGCCCCTGTATACCCTGTCATCCCCTGTGCACCCCTGTACACATCCACTGTGTGCCACTGTAAGCCCCTGTCATCCCCTGCACGCCCATGGTATTTCATGTATGCCATAGAACTTCCTGTGTATGCCCTTTACATCCCCTGTAGGCTTTTGACTGGGTTTTTTTCAGTATTTTTTTCTTAATTCAAGTACTTATATCACATGTATGTGTTATATTTAGTCAAATTTTGCAATCAACAGCATCAAATCATAAGACACACTGTTATCATTATTTTGAAAATTACATGTTTTAGTTAATAATTTAATGTTGATCAAATAATCATGCTAACAACTAAAGACTTGAGATTCACCTGGTGCACGTGGTAAACCTCAGGTGAGGGCGGAGATTATTTTTGATATTAGGTGTGAAAGCCCTCAGGGCATGTAGTCCTTTAGAGTTCAGAAATATCGCTACTCCCTTATGTTTGGAAAACAGAAATAAACAATGAAACAGAGTGAATTATTTATTTATTTTTTAAATTGTCTACTAGACACTAAGATCAAGCGCGGCACATGGTCTAATTTTGTACATTTCTAAACATATAGGTGCGCACTAAAACCAATAAATCAGTCAGAATGTAGAATTCATACGCAGCCATGTTACGATAGAGTATACCTTTCTTCTAATTTTTTAACCCAGTTCTTAGTTATACCTTTATTAATTTCCTGTTAATAGCAAAATAAAGCTTCAATAGCTTATATACGGTTGCCAAATAAATTATTCTAGTATGTTTGTTTAAAATGTTTCTGACCGGTTTATTGGACTCTTGAATTGAATTTAAACTGATGATTTATTCTCATAATTAATTTACCAAATTCCAATTCTCTCTCTCTCTCTCTCTCTCTCTCTCTCTCTTTCTCTCTCTCTCTCATGATTTACCAAAAAAGACGATGGCTGACAGCAAATATCAGCGATTTACATGAACTTCATAAAGGCTATTTAATTCTATGCATCATTACACTGGGCAAAACAGTCAAAATATAATATAGCTGATCCTTTCATTATTTCGATCGGTGTGTAGTTATCGCCACGTGCTGATCATGGTGTGTTATTATGCGCTTTAGCTCAGGCAGGTTACATATGTACATGGTGCAGAACATTGCAGATTTCACGCACTCCTCCACTTATTTTTTTTTTTTTACAAATTACAGAACACGCTCGTTTGTTTAACATCATGTAATTAAATAAGCGGTTTATCGGAATACATGTGTATCTTGGTTTTTGTCAATGTTGAATCAAATTTATTCACGTTTGTAATAATATTTCCCTCTATGAATGCAAAGAAAATCAAGCACCGTCTAAAACATGAATGCTAAATATAAATATTTAAAACTCGGAATTAATTAAAAGCTATTGATTTACTTTAGCGAGCAGTTAAAGACCGTACATGGGGATGTCAGGGGCATGCAAAGGGAAATATAGTGGCTTACAGGGGATGACAGTGGCGTACAAGGGGTGACAGGGGCTTACAGTGGCTCACAGGGGATGTGTACAGGGGCGCACAGGAGATGACAGGGTATTCAGGGGCTCTGCACAGGGGCACACAGGGGATGTACAGGGGATGACATTGAAAACACAAGACGTGACAGGGGAAGACAGGAGATTTTCATATGGACAGGTTTTTTTTAAGAGCCAGTAGTGATACTCCCGGTGCAATAACCCTTTGCTTTATCAAACGGGTGATGCTTTATCAATAATTAATTATACTTCCGGTCAGAACTATTTTTGAACAGCCCCTCGCTTAAACGCTTCTGTTACCTAGTTTGTAATAAAATAATGCATATTTACATCATAATTTGTACTTCAAAACCTGAATTAAAATTGGTTTTGTTAAAACAAAAAGAACAAAACAAATATATTTGAAGTAACAGAACTGCAAATCACGTAGATTATCACGGGATTAACCCTGACGGTGCAAAGAAAACCGCTATGGTTAGTTTATATCGGCCTACATCAAAACGTTCAGTGATAATGTCCCCAAGACTTTTATTTTTCCACCAGTAAGCATCCTTTATCAATATTTAACACTTCAACGATAAATTTATATTTTATTAAATAAAACACAAACAACTGTTCCTTGTCTTCAGTATTTACATTTGAGAGATTTGGGTCTAAGAAAAAAAAATGATTTAGAGATAGAAATAGAGAAAGCAACATAAATAGACATGTTTAGGTAAAATATGCAACATATTCATTAGGTCTTGTGACAACACTTTAGTTTTTGTTGTTGTTTTTTAAAATACATTTTATTCTCGTTTGTTGTTTTTTGCAATATATTGAGATAAATTTCAGTATCATTTCATAGCATTCAAATTCTGTTTTTGAATGCCAGTTTTTAAATGCTATCTTTTGACTTTTAAAAAAGTTCATGTACATACACACTGTTAAAAATTCACGAACTCTAGAACTAGATTCTTAAACTATTAATGTAGGTACTGATAAAATTGTTGGACATATATGATAACTAACACCTTCACTCTAACCGTTTCCTAGGTTTTTGGTCTACCTTGTCAAATTTATTGTAGTGCTTGTTAATGCAACTGATATGCCATATAATGTGGTTTGAAACGCAACAGAGGGTTGTTATGCGCAAAATGAACAGGGACGGAACATTCATCCCAAGAACTTTGATTTGAACATATTTTATTGCATCAACATATACAAATGGTTCGAACACAGGTTCTTCCAATTTTTCAAAAATATATTTTACAAGTGCCGTTAAGTGGGTGGAAGGTATTGCATGTCCTCAAAACAAGTGTAAGTAAGACACCAAAAGCAATGAAAAAAGTATTAAATGAACAAGAGATAATAGAGAACACATGTAATATCTTAAGCATTTGCAAGTAAACAGGTATGTACAAGAGAGACGTATTGTGCATAAACACATACATGTACCTGAAAAGGTAAAGAGGTAAGAACACATGTGATGCAAAACAAATACAATAACACACGTGTTTGACATTGTTGGATCATCTAAACAAAACACGATTGAATTCTGTACAATTTTTATTAAAAAAAATGATTTGTTCTTAACTTGGTTAAGTTGACATAGGAAAAGAAACATAATGATATTAGTTTGATATTTACACAGTCTGTCTGAAGACAAAGCACGCACTAGTCGGTGTTCCAAGCGGCAGCGGCAGCATAGCTTGGATGGCGGTTTTTTACCTGTTTTCGAAAGTTTATTTACATCTTCTTCGTAGCAAATGGCGATTTTCCTAGCATTGTTAAGTTTAACAATTATTTTCACGTCATTAGTCCAGCAGGAAGATGCCTGGTCTGTTTCGACAGCTACAGGCATGTGTCTTGTAAAAGCCTCGCTGTCGAATTTTTTGTAATTGTTCGTCGGATTTTTGTTCATGCTCGTAATACTCCTCTTGTTCTTAAAAACAGCGTCACGGTCTCGATATCTAGTGAAGCGCACAATTATGTCTTTAGGTCGAGACTTCGACCCTTGTGGAGGTCCAAAAAGATGTGAATCACTAATCGAATATCTATCAAGAGTAATTTCAGCGGATTTCAGAATGTAGTTGTTGATAGTATTTAGTACAAGTTGTTCAGTATCTTAATTGTGTTGCTCAGGAATTCCAGAAAAGAACTTTTAAGCAGCATTTTATTAGAAATTGTTATTCCAATGTCGAGAGGTACATCACATCATTAAGTCTCATTTGCATTTTGACGTAAATGATCGTAGGTAGCCTCTTCTTCCTGGTTTTTGCTGTATGCAATGGTGTCATACCCGGACGTATCTCCGGTAATATTAGCTGAAGCGTTTTGATATATAATATTCCTTTCCGTATGTCTGTCCCTTTGATAGTCATTAACACCGTCTTGTTTGCTGCAGGGACTTTCATTTAATGAATTACTTCCCTTTGATATTTTCTGATAGCAGTGTTCCAATGCAAAAGATGGGTTACCCTCGGAAAAATCCAACTCTGAATAAACTTTTTTCTTAGACACAAATTTGACATCTGCTTTTTTAGTTCTATCAGTCTTCGTCATCTTACTTCTTCTTTGAAAAATGAATTGATGTATAAGTGAATGATATGCTTAAGTAAAACAGACATAAATAATATGACTTAAATAAACCAAATAAGTTTATAATCAAACGGTACATTTGAAACCTGGGGTCATCAACATTGTATATTTTTATTTACCGAGATCTATATATTTTAAGAAAACCATTTACTATTCATAGATCTATAGAAACAGACAGAGCTGAAATCCAGAACAGTTCTAACTATTTTATCGATCGGTCGAAACCTTCAGGAATCTCAGAAAAAATCACGGACTGCACAAAAAATTATGATGTCAGACGCAAATTCTCACATAAGACGACTTGATTTTTTTTTAACAAACTGATATACATAAACAATGATTAACTTATTTGTACTTACTTTTTACGATTTATTTATTAATTCTTTTAAAGATTTATGTAAATATAAAAATAAACGGTGATCTAAATCATTAAATACGCGTAAGCAGGTAATATATTTTTCTGCAATGTCACCACCTTCATATCCGTCATGAACTAACAAAGAAAGCATTAAATTGTTTAAATGAAATAAAAAAAAACTCATCCATTTCCTGTGTTCCAAATTAAATCCATTTTAAAAAGTCCTACTTTTTTATTCTAATTATTGAATCCAATAATGAAACTTCCCAAAAAGTGTTGATTTAAATTCATTTTGTTTAATTTAATGAAATGGAGTAAACGTTTTGAAAAGAAAATGATGGTACGACTTTATAAAACCCACAGAAAACAAGCACAAAACTTTCATGAATATAAGCATAATACCATAATAGATAAACATTGTATACTTTTTTTTAGGATATCTTCACTAATATAACACACTAGGTTATGCAACAATTTCTAATGTGTTTTATGGAACTCTAAGAGTTGTAAAATAATTACCTTTTATAAAGCACCACTCCAACTAAACACAGAAGTAAAACGATTAGACCTAAGGTGAGTGGCAAGGTTATTTTAAAAACTAACTCGTCACCTGAAACAATATGCAATTACATTACAAATTTATTTGATGTTAACTAAAACAAAACTTTCGACTTTTTGTCAAAGTATATCAACATTGTTAATGATTATAAAACAAAATATAATTACCTGATTCACTCGTTACTGAAAACAGGTCTCTATCGTAATTTCCAGTTTTAGATACTGAACTATTCGGTATAAAGGTTGATGCCGAAAATCTTCCTTGTGACGTTGTTACGTATTCCGTTGTTCGGCTTAGGGAAGTGTTCGATATACTTTGACAGAATATGGAACCCCTTAATTGATCAAAACAGGGTCTAAATAGGCAGTCGTTATTTGTGCACATTTGGCATTCTACAAATGTTCCTCTTTGTTCTCTCTTTACTTCCAATCCTTAGATTAAAAAAAAAAATACAATTGTAAGTGATTTTTCGAAAAAAAATAATGTAATCACTGATTTGTAAGGTGCTATTTTACAACTTCCGTACAAAATGATACTTCCCAGATATGGAATATTTACATATATTGCATGATTGTGAGAATCAATGCAATGATAGTCACGTGATATGCGTCCTGTTCTCACCTTAATGTACCGAACGACAGTTGATAATTTAGAATACATCGGGTTCTAATCGTTTTCAGTTCTAGTAAAGCAATAACGTAGTTATCGTTTACCTGTTTCTTTTTTGTCAATTTTAAAAATATGACGATGTCATATATGCGATAAAAACGTATCTAAATCGTCAATCTTTATAATGAAAAACTTAAATTAATTCTGTAACTTACCTGTTTACCCTATAAGGAACGAGAAAACTCATTTAATTTACAAAACTTTATATGAATTTTATGCCAATTGTTTTCCGCGATTCGGCAATCGTCGCAAACAAAGCGGAAATAAGATACACGCGGAAAAAATCTGATATACGGTATGCGTTATTTATCCTTTCTAAAAACAATATTCCAGACAAAATAGTTAATTTTGCCAATAACTTTTGTTTATACTTTTTTAGGTAATGAAATATATCTCCACTTTATTGTAAGATTAAAGATATCGAAAGTATCATTATCACTATAACAGACAAATACTTGAGATAATCTCTCCTAATTAAAAATAAAATGTTTCAAATGTCCCCAGAATGCATGAATCTCATGTTAAAGTAAATGGAGACCGACTTTAATGCATAAATATACTAGTATGTATTTTTCTGCCTCAAATAAAAAAAAAATATGGTTAATTCATATGATTTAAGACAAACCTTAAATTTAATATAATATTTGATAACATTTTTGTTTCGATTCAAACGCAGAACCATAATTAATACACAAATAAATTGAAATAGTGAATAATTTTCTCAACCTCAATAAGTGTAATTACAAAAAACAAGTTCAGTTCCATTCATATGCTTTTTTTACAATTGCGTCGTTGATGGAATTTCACATATACCTTGATCAAAACTTGTGTAAATTTGTCGTGCCACGCCTATCCACACAATCGGAAATTGGTAGTTTAAAAGAGTACAGGTAAGGCGTGGATTATTGAAAACGACATTTCCCAACAGATAATTAGGCGGATGTGATTTCTTACATTGGTCCATTGAAATAATCCAACTACTGGCATAACCATTATCTGTTAAGTCTGGGAAAATAAAACTCGTTATGTTGTTATATGGAAAACAAATCAGTAACTTCCCATGTCACTGCAAATTTGATTTTACTATTTCACACAGCATATAAACATATTGCGGAAACAAAACTTACTCATATTTTCACACACTTTGTAAAAGGATGAAGAACATGTTTGCGGTATAAATCGTATATCTTCTTTGGAACATTGTAAACTCATACATCTTTCCACAGAGTTAAAACTGACTAAGAAAGGGATAAAAGAGTGTTTACAAAATATTCAATTTATCGATATTTTAAATCCATGGTTAAAATCAATTTATATGACAATTATTCACCTTGATATTATATCATTATATAGATAAAGTACCTTCTTTAAATTCAAATAAGTTGTAAGCGTTTTCCCCACCACAATCTCCTGCATAAACAATGTCTGTGTTATCTTCACAAGTGAGGTTACAAGCAGAAGGTGACAGTTTATCAAAAGAATTTAAGTTGAGGTCGCTCTGCATACACAAACAGTTATTCGTCTACGTAAATTAAGAAGAAAAATAGGAATTAAGCAGTTCAAAGTTATCTGAATAAGAAAACACAGTTAAGTAATATCATGTGCAATACCTACTTTTATAGCGAACTTATAACTATTTTCATGATAACACAGTTCTTGACACATTCCAACAGAACTTATCATCATAGTCTTTTTAACAACGGTTGGAATTAGTTCCACGGAATCTGAATAGCATCCTTCAAACAAGAAAGTTTGAAAAAGGTAAGCATAGCAAAGATAAATTTTTATTTATAACACTGATTATTCATCAAAAATACAAGCAGGTAATATTGACCTAAAATATTTATCCATGGTGTCAATCGGCGAAAAACTCCTGTCCAATATGGTTGGATACTTTTGTCTTTATCTATAGTTAATCCCTGACCCAAACAATGATCTTGAGCATCAAACCAATTATGTGAAAAATTGCCCGTTGGCTTGATATCTGTTTAAAATAGAAACGAGACAAAATATACCTCAGTCTTATAGGGGAAAAAGCTACGAGGAAATGTTAGAGTCATTCTTAAAATCCCATTGTTCCTTTTATGCTGTAATATAAATACTATCTTGATTTAACATACCTGTGAAAAGGATAGTTGTCGATAATATAAAAATATATAACTGATATGATTGATCCATAATTCTGTTTTAATGTTGAAACCTAAAAAGGAATCAAATGCATGTTTTCACAGAGCTATACTAAGCTGTCAAAAATCAGTATTCTCTTAATAAAAGACACAAAACTGAACTTAAAAGTATATGTAGCTTATAGTGAACGTATATTTAGATATGTCTTAAGAATTCATATTAAAGTACAATCGATATACGATTTTTTCGGTGACAGTATATGTGCATTTATCAATGCAATAGTCTATATCGACATGCATTCATTTAAAGCATATACTTAAGTGCGATACACATAAACGACATTCACGTTGGTATATTGTGTACGTGTAAGCCAGCATTGGTCTTTTAATCCTGTGATAATTAAAACAGAAAAGGCCATTAATATGTAATAAAAAGCATCTACAGATTAAATATGATTCAATACGTACCAGCAAAGTAAAAACTAAAACCAAATCCCCCTATGAATGATCACCTGTTGCAAAATAAACATAACGATCTATCAGGAGAGACTTAGTATGCGTGTTCTAAATTTTACTTCCGTGTTTGTGAAAACAGTCTGGGGATTTCCCCATTGTAGGGTGTTTTTTTTAAATGCGAGAGTTTTGAGGAGAGATCTATATCACAACCTTTCTTATATAATTATATAGGTAGGTTTGAACATGTTGACCACCAACCAATCCGTCTATTTTTTCTAATTAAATTTACTGTTAAATCGATGCATTTTTATGCAAACAATGTGTACTGCATTGTTGATTTGGGTCAGAATTCAATAAAAATGCAGTTATGTAATAAATATATTCTTTTATTCCTTAAAAATGGAGAATATTATGAAATCAAAAAACAAGCTTATATAAAGTTGATGACAAATTAATAACAGAACATTTTTAGATACTTATATAAGAACTGACAGCTACCTAACATGAACATTTGCCACAGTGTAAAGGATTCTGATTATCAAATAAAACCTATTCAAATACATCAAATGATTTCAAAACATCTCAGCATTTTGTATTTATAGTTAACAAATGTTGAACAGCTTAAAAGGATATGCATATACTCTTTACCAGATTTGTTACGAACTATTTTCATACATGAAATCTGCATCAACAAATTAATAATGACCTTTTAAAAGAATCCGCTTTAGCAAAAAACCACAACTTATTAAGACTTAACCTTGAATGAATCGTACATTAAAAACACATAATTATCAGACATTACAGGAAAAGTAGCACGCCTTTCTTTTTCTTCTTCTGTCCATATTGTTTTAGTATTTTGCGAAAAACTGTATTACATTTGTTAACAAACGAACGAAAGAGTTCATATTTTTTAGCCGTTTCTGACAGAGTCTGAATAGAAAACAACGTTTCAGTAATTTGAGCTTCATAAATAAATCTATAAACTAGTTGTGTAGGGAAGTTTGATCTTATCTATGGAGTCTACCTTGTTAAGTGCTTGTCAATTTAAAAAAGAAGAAACGAAATATCTTTCATAGGTCTGGTCTGGTTTGTTTGCAGACTTGTATGCAACAACAATTTTTTCACTTGAGTGTATCAAAAAAGGAAAACTTTCGACCTTTTTTTGTATTTTTAAGATATACATTTTGCTCGTTTATTGTTCCGGACAACAAAACAATAGATTGACATCAATATCCATTAAATTACAGCATTCACACTTGGTCTAACGAATATTCACAATCTGTAAAACAATGTTTTTGTCAAGATTTATGACTAGATGTAGGTATTAATAATCTTTCAGAGGATTTTACATAAAGCTGTGGTTAAGGAAGTCTTTTGTGGTTTTCGATTTGTCAAACGTAAATTTGATTAATTGTTCAATCTATCAAGATGAAAGGAAATGAAAAGAGTATACTTTTCTTTCTTTTTTTAATTATCATACAACTTAGCATAGAAATAGTAATCAATATTTAGAATCTAACAAGAACTATCCATTTGGTGGAATGTTGGCAGAGAAAAATATCATTTGCTTTGCAATTCGGAATTGCTGTAGATTAATGTGTATGTTTGAGTATTTTTTGAAACGATAACATTAATGTCAGTGAACTACTGATGTGGTACTTGGGTTTCAGAATATGTTTTTAAAATAATATTTACTTATCAAATTACATTTTTATCAGCCTTTTAAAGCGCCCATTATATACATTAATTTGTGTGAAAAAATCACTAAAATCAGTTTTTCTCTCTTATAAATTGCTTTTCTGTTACTTTATATCTTTATATGAAGTCTTCAAAATACGTAAAAATAATAAATATTTTAAGATTAGAACTTAAAAAAATAATCAAAATAATTCAAAATTTAAGAAAATTAAAGAAAATGCGGGCTAAGTAATATCAATTTCAGTTTCAATATTTATTCCCATTTAGTTATATAAGCTGATACACATTCTGATATTCTATCATTTCTTTGAAGAATAGAATCTTCATATCTTAAACAGTTTTCTACATAACTGAAAAGAACTACATTTATTTTTATCATAATTTAAGTCGAGGAAAAAAAGGTACTGACCTTGACCTAACCTTAATGCAAAAACAAGAAAATCAAATTTGATTTATAATTGATAAAATCATTTGGTAATATGATTTGTTTAACTGTGCCAAAATTTCATGAATTTCTTATTATAAGAAGTATGTTTGATAACGAGAAGACTCCTTCCTGAAACTAAGTTTAAAAAAAAAACATGATACAATACCTCACTTTTAGATTACACTTCCTTTTATCCGTGTGTGGAAGGCTAGCAAGATAATATGAAAACTTTTTGCAATTAATGAATAACTAAACAGATAATGCCCATGAGAACAAAGGATTGACTTATTTTTTTGTTTGTTTGTTTCGTTTTTTGTTTGTTTGTTTTGTTTTTGTTTTTTGGGTTTTTTTTTTTGGTTTTTTGTTCGTTTTTTGTTTGGTTTTCTTTTTTTTTTTGGGGGGGGGGGGTTGGCATTGGATTAATATTTTATTGTTAAGACAGAGAATGTTGTGTGCTAGGTTTAGGATACAACCTCACAAATTTGAGGTAGTAATAAAATAACAAGTTTTTTTAGGCACATTATTAAAATATGTATCATTTATTAATTTAGAAAAGTGATTTACGCCTTTGCAGCATTTTATTTGCAGATAATTATTATCTTTAAACTCCACCCCTCCCCCTAGAATGCAGAATAGTTTGTATTGTTTGATTTGAATTGTTTGCAGACATTAAAATGAAAATAACACTAAACAAATGAAACTTGTGAAATAATATATGAAGTATTTTCCGTGAATATATACTTCTGAATATTGTGACTTCGCATACACGAATAAAATAAGATCAAAATATCATCAGTAAAAGATGATGAGATTCTTTCATAAACGATATGCAACACAAAACTCAAGTATCAATATTGCAACTGTTACACTAATTACTTTCAGAGCCTTAATAAAAATGGGTTGTCTACTTTATTAAGCTCAAAGACGGACGGCCACTTCCTGTTGATTGAAAATCCATTAAACTTATTCATATTTACGACATCGTTTTATCTTACTTTAAGCTACATAATGACAATGAATGCACAAATTGTCTTATAGACATAAAAGATGTAGAAAAATATTGATCATACTAAATGATGGCATTACAAAATTTGTAACAAGATTAATAATTCATATAATCAAAAAAAGGCTTAAAACCTAAAATACTTTTTTCATCTGAACAAAATATTGCATACATTCATAGCATTTCCCCGATTAAGTTATCAGTTAAGTTATCAGAAAAATCAGCTCTAATAATAAATTGTATCTACGTGTATTAAAGAGGCATGGCCACGATTTTGGTCAAAAATTAATTTTCCGATGTTAATATTTACAATGCTTCAGACAGACAATTCTAATAGGCAACCGGAATTTGAGTGTCATTTGTTGAGCTATAAACGAGTTACAGAGCTTGAAATTCTTCGCTATGTAAACAAAGCGTTTTTTGACATTTTGAACCGCCGAAGTTAAAACTTCAGGTTTAAACCTAAAACAAATGTGTTAAACGTTAGGAATTGTTTATCTATGCCTAAAATAGATAAAAAGACAGTCAAATAGGCTGGAAAAAGATTTTGTACTGGAAAATTGAACCCATGTAAACAAAAAACAGGGCACGAGCCTTGTTTACATGACAAATAATTGTGAGCCCTGTATATTGCTTGCAACTCTACGAACGACTCTCAAATTTCATTAGATAATTAGAAATGCATTTTAAAGCATTGTAAATAATAAAACAGAAAAAAAGAATTTGACCAAAATCGTGACCATGCCCCTTTAAAAAGGAATCAATGCCGATGGTTTAATAATAAGATTTATTTTCTTTTGAACAATTAATAAGATTATTATAGCAATGAACAAACATAACTGCACTATAAATAAATCTGGGAAAATTCATTCTCCGTATATATTGTGACGTCATACTTTTTTCTCATTGCCTCACATCCTACAACGGTTGTAAACTGATCAGGTGGGTAAACAGAGTGAAGGAAAATCGCACCCACCCACTCCACGTTCTAATTATAGTCAATATTACATGTAAAACTACTACGTTTGTACATTTTAATAACGCTTTCTGTCGTAGTTTTTATCTATATTACCAGATTCCTAACAGAATACTACAATAAATGATTAAAGCTGCTTGGTCCGATTTTTTTGTAATTACAGTATCAAATTTTTTTCCATACAAATCATTTATCTTAGAAAGTTATGGACTTTCTCCTATTTACACGAGCAGAATCAGTCTCCTTTCAAAGTTAGAAATATTCAAAGTAAATAAAAATAATTTCTCTTTGGGCAACCGAAAAAACAAACCAAAATGCATCACGGGAATGTTAAGAAAAGGAAACCGCTTGGTTTCGTCCCCCGAATGATTGGGGTTATTCAACCCGCATGCTATGCATCGATGGTAAAGAAAGCAGACTTCGGAAATATTAGCGAACAAAACGTACACATGCTTATTTGTAATTTGTCTGATCATTTCGACCTTTATTTAAAGCGATGTCAAAGTCGTAATACAATCATACCCGTCTCGTCGTCAGGGGTAAAATTTAACATGAGGCGAAATAACGCGGTACCTTTTAATGTCGTTTTTTTTGTTAGCAAATTTTGTACGTATTTTTCTTCATTGAAATTTGGCATAATTTACGGTAAAACTACTGCAATGTCTATTATTATACATATACTAAGCATAGCCATCGTTTAAAAGCGTGCATAAAATTTGATATAAAATCGGACCAAGCAGCTTTAACATTTTACATTTGCCTTCATTGTATTTAATAATTAATATTACTGGATTTAGTTGCTTGAATATTTATAACGTGTTTTGTCATGAAAGAGTATGTCTACGTATAAATAACTTGTACATTTTGAAGTTTTTAATTAATTCCCATAGGCTTGGGTCTGTAATTGGCATACTTTGACTTGTAGGTTTATTGAGGTGTACGTACCACACTTCAGTTTTGACGTGTTAAAAAAATACCCCTTATTTTGTGAATATGACGTCACCACGTGGCACAGGAATACATATCGTCAAAAACAGTTTGTTCATGTTTGATAATCACTGCATGTTGGGCTTAACGTGATGAATTATACAACATACACCAAAGCATACAATAGCATTGAAATTTCATAGCATAGCATTTCTTCTCATAGAATCACATTAATCATACCATAGCATAGCATACAACATGATTTTAACTCGGTTTTAAATGGGTTTTTTTTTAAAGAATAAATGTGAACATTGCAGATTAGTGGTAACTTTGGCTTCTTATAATTTAACTTCGAATTATATGGTACTCTTCTGTGTATGGGGGCGTTTCAAATGTCATAGCATACCAAAACATAGCATAGCAGAGAAGTTCAATAAGCCCTTTATTTCAATTTTTTTATAGTATAGCACACAAATCTCATAGCATTGCATTGAAATCTCATAGGATATCATCAAAATCACATTCCATAACAAAGCATGAAATTGTAAAAGAAAAAACATGTAAACGTTTTATTTATTTCGTAAATCTCAAAGCTATGTACATGTACATGTAGTATTTTGCATTGTAACTGCAATGAAGGAAATCAACTAATTAAAGGGTAATCACAGCGTAATTACTTCCAAAATTATTACTTGATTACATTAAAAAAAGTTTTAATTTCTAAATAGTAAATGTTGTCATTATTCAAGTGATTAGATAAGTAACACAAAAGGCATTTATTTTGGACAGAGATTACTTTTTATACTCGCATGCATTGTTCTTTTACTTGATTATCGGACTGTGCACATGTATTAACTCATAAATGCTTGAATTTACACACTTTGAAGTCTTCTGATAACAATGCTCCAATGCAAAGGATAAGCTGTTCTGTGAATAATCCAAATTAGTATGTATACATATTGCCCCCCCCCCCCCCCCAGAACAGCCTTTTTATAGAAATACCATATGAAGGCAGGGCGATACCTAACATCAGGGCGCTCGAAGAGGAGTAAGTTTTGATTTGATAATTCATAGATATTTGATCAAAACATTATATCGAAACTGATTGAAAGTACGTGTTTTGTCTTTATGTTTGGATACCGTCGCCTCTGTAACACACCAGGATGTGCAGACAAATTCTCATACCGAATTAAACAGCGGGATTCCTTTTTCCCGCACCAGCTGTGTGTTATGACACCCTCGTTATTTAACAAGAGGCAAATGGACCACATTGCTCTTATGAGGAACAATAGGTATGATAAAATAAGCTTAATGGAGTCATGATACAAACAGTCTCGACAATGTACAATAATACACGTCAGGCTTGGGGTAATGCTAAATGTAATGGTAATGCATTGCAATGCATTACATGTTTTCAAAGTAATGCTAGTAATGTGTAATGCCACAAAATTAGCATTACAAGTAATGGTAATGTAATTTATTACTTTCCAAAATTTAGTGTAATGCTGGCATTACATGGCATTACATTGCATTACTATGCTTATTTATGCATGTTCACTTTAAAAAATGTGATGAATAAATTGAATTTGATTAACTTTATTATAAAGAAGAAAGAAATAATTCTTGAGATAAAAATATTTTAGTTGTATTAAAAAAGATTTATAAAATTTCCTTTTTAAATTGTTCATATTACTAGATATACCAACACAGTTTCATAACATTTTTATGCACCATTTTTATGAGTGTTGTTTTTAAGAGTTTTAAATCATTTAAACAATTTACTCTAATTAGTTTGCACTTCAATAAAGATGTGTCAACAACACACTATGGCCCCCAGGATAACCTAGGTATCAAAACAATCTGTTGTTATAAGAAGTGCTAAACACCCCAATCCCCTTCCCTACACCATGTCCCAATAGAATAGGGGACAGACAATGCACCTTTACGGACACAATGAATGCACTGTCCATCCATGATGAAAATCAAAATCACTTCCAATATTATAACCCATTTGAAAATGATCTCTCTCTCTCTCTCTCTCTCTCTCTCTCTCTCTCTCTCTCTCTCTCTCTCTCTCTCTCTGTTGTACATGTATATTAAGTACATTAGTTTGGACTGATAGAAAATACAAGATTCGTGTATTTTTTCTATTCTTTCACTTAATATATCCTAAGATAAAGATTGTCAAACAATCGTTCAGTCTCAGCTTCCACTGCACCTGTAGAACGTTTATTTAGTATAGCTGGGAAAATTTTCAAACTAATAGGATGCAGTTTAAAGATGAAACCTTTGAAACTTTGATCATATAATGCAATAGCAATCTGTTGTCTTAAAGTGTCCTCAGCATAAAGAAATCTGATTAAAATATATTAAGAAATATGAATGGGAAAACCCCTCTGTCTATAAATTAATACAATTAAGTGTCCAAAATTATAAAGATTTGTGTTATCTGGGGGAATATCTCAATTTAGCTTTTTAATAAACGCAACATTATTCCATAAATTGTTTTCTATTATGCACGAATTCTGTGTCTCTATATCATATCTGACATTATCATGCCAAATGTCTATAGATATCTTTTTACTTATGTAATATGTTGTTCATAATGCCACAAGATTATTATATATTGAGCAAATAAAGAATGACTCTTGTATATATAGTCATTGAATTTGAACCTGATACTGAACATGAAACTGTAGATATGTTAAAGAGCGTTTTATATTTGAAACATTTGCAAAAACTCTTTATTAGCTTTACTTTTTTAAAACAAAGTAACGGTAATGGTAATGCATTACTTTACTCATGTAATGGTAATGTAATGCATTACTTTAAGAAAATCAAGTAATGGTAATGGTAATTTAATGCCCAAAGTCATGAAGTAATGGTAATGCATTTTGAGTATTGCAGTTCTCAAAAGAATATTCTTAATAATTGTTTATCTATGGGATATAAACCTACATCAAACTCCGAACCCCGTGTGAGGCCAAAGAAGTGTCCAGGGGCCAAAGTCTATACAATTATATAGGACCATCTGGCTGAATATGTTTCTGAAAAAAAAGGTTTTTAAAGATTTACTCTTTATATTCCTATGTAAAACTTCGACAACCAATTGTGTCCCCACCCTTTTCTCGGTTGTCATGGTTTTCACAACTTTGCATCTACACTACCTTAAAATGCTGCCACACAAGTGTCAGCTCTCCTGGCTGTTTGGTTTCTGAAAAGAAGATTTTTTAAATATATACTTTATATATTTCTATGTTAAACTTCGATCCCATATTGTGGCTACACCCTTTCCTCAGGGGTCATGGTTTTCACAACTTTGAATCAACACTACCTTAGGATGCTTCAACACAAGTTTCAGCTTTCCTGGTCTAATGGTTCTCTAGAAGAATTTTTCAATAATTTCTAATTATCTCCCCTTGAAAAAGGTTGACCTATGCCAAGTATGGATGAAATTGTCTGAGAAGTTCTTGTGAAGATGTTCAAAATGTGAAAAGTTTACGGAAAGACAGACAGACGGACAGACAGACGGACGGACGACAGACAAAATGTAATCAGAAAAACTTACTTGAGCTTTCAGCTCAGGTGAGCTAAAAAAGGACTCGATAGTTATTTTTTTAAAAATGTTCTGTGTTCGTTCTCTAAGAGGTGTAAGATAATTACTATTTATAAAGCAACACTCCCACTACACATATTGCTGAAAAAAAGAAAAGAAATAAATTCTTAAATGACATTATTTTCTTTGGACCAATTCAAAGTAAGCATGGGTACTTATATGTATGCTGCATATCAGAATATCTTACTCTCAGTGTAAAATATACACCCCAGATATGAAAAAAAAGCAAATATTAAATCGTCATAATTGATATCATTGCTTTAGATAAATCAATTAAAACATTTTAGTTACGTTCTGTGCATTATCTTATGGCAACAACATGTAGGAACCCATAAAAGGGAAGGTGGGATAGCAAATGCTTAATAAAGTTCTGTAGATTTTTTTCAGACTTATCTCATTAATCAACAAATGGTGCACTCCAACATCATCTATTTATGAAATAAAGTACGAGTTTTCGTGAAAGTTGCATAATAACCCCCGAGGTTGAAAATTGTTGTTTTTATCCTGCAACATTCACGAAAACAAGAACTTTTTTATATTCTACTAACAGCCCATTATTTCTACTGATCGATTCTCCTATAGGGAGACAGGCTAGGTCATTTTGACGGCTGTTCCGTGTAACCCCAACGGTTTTGTTAGTAATGTTTACATGTGTATCGATCAAAGGAATCTCTTGCTTTGGGTTTTTAATACTCTTCACTTATTTAGAAAATATCTTTGAATCATATTTGTAAAAATTTAAGGGCAATTTAAATCGATTATTACTACTACACGTTGTATATCTCATGTAAAAACACGTAGTGAAAATGTGCTATGGAGGTCATAGGAACAGCCGCATTGACCTCTTTTAAAAAATAAACATTTGAGGCAATACACATCGTTATGACTTGAGCTAACACGTGAAATTTACATGATTTTAAAACTTTTTACGGACTGAAGTTGTACTTTCATGATCAGTGCGAGACAAATAGGTATTTCTGATCTGATAATTTACCGATGGCGTTCTCCAATTATATTTGAGAATAATGTCCGCGGCATCTCTTTGATATTTGCAATAACTATAGTAGAAATGAAAATATTCTCTGCAATTCAAATGTGTGCTATTTATTTCGTGTTCGAGCTGTGTGATATATAAAGCTAATACAGATAGTAAAAAATTGAGACAAACATTTTATCCAGACGATATCCACCGTTAAAATTAGTTCAATTTTATTACATGTATTAACAAAGTCATAGAATAATTTCATATGATATGAACAAATAACGATATTGACGTTGACGTGACACATGAAGTTTTTGTTCATTGTATGCCATGCTGCAGTTGAATACTTTTAAAGACTCATGATGCTTTTAATGTTATTTTAAGATGCAAGATGAACAATGTAGATTTATCTAATACATGCTAAATAACGATGAATTTCATCTTCTTATGATCACTTTCATCACTTCAGGTTTACGCATAACCTTGTCATCTCAAGCCACAGTCCGGAGTCCGCGGGAGGATGTACAGTGTAACCTTATGGTTTGTACTGTATTTCAAAATTTAAAAAAAAAATGTTAACCCACGCAAATCTCTTTTGTCTTGGGTAACTAAAAAATAAATGTTTTATTTAGAACATTGTAGATTTATATTTTGTAATATTTTGTTTATGATTGTAATTTATTTGTTATAACAAAACGATAAATCACCGCTGTTCATTTCTGAAAGGTGATTAAAAGGTTATAAATAAGTGTCAAAATACTTCTTCTATGTCACAATTTATTATTTATTAGTCAAATGTCAATATGTCATCTTTCAAACTAAAATTAATTTGACTGAATGAATTATGATATTCTTGTAAACATTTTTATTGAAACGTCTACTATTTTTGTTCATTCCTAGGGTCAGTACAGCCCACTTTTAAAACAATCACAATTATTACATTGATATTACAATTGAATGTCTGGTGTCATGGAATCTACAAAATTCATGCAGATTGTTTATATTAATCGACGCATTTGTTTACAAAATTTTAAATAAAGCCAAACAATGATTTTTTTAATATTCTTATAAAAACGATTCTAAAGTTTTTGTAAAAAGAAATTAAATTTATGATATTGCTATATGTTGGAATTAGATCCTTTGGTGCTTATAATTAATGCCAAAAATACTTCATGAAAGTATTTTAAAAGGAAAGCTTAAATGATAGTTGAATAATTTAGGATTTAGCTGCTCTTTAATTTTGTAATTGTATAGTACAGTGGTAACAACGTTATTGTTGACAAGCCAATCGTGTTAAATAGTTCGTGTAACGTGGGTGATCGTTCGTGTAACGTGTGGGATTGTGCGTGTATCAGGGCAATTGGTTTGCGTTTTTTACCGTGCGTGTTCGTGCGTGACCATGCAGGTTTTTCGTTTTGTATTTTTTTTTTTACGGAATGCAAGGATTTTTTTTATTTCTATAGCTCATTCAATCTTTTGTTCGGTCGAGTTAGTTTTGCTTAATTTTATAATCAGCCTATATCAAGCATCAATTGTGTCTTGACAAATAATTTGAATCATATTAGCAAAAGCGACACGTTGAATGAAAGCGGCAAAGCTTACCCATTCCCCGTTTTAAACTAAACGATTATTCCCAACGTTTTTCTTTCAAATGAGAATACGAAACGCATTATTATTTAGTAGATTGTATACACATTTGTTTGAAATAAAATTTATTTAGACACTTTAAAATTTAGAATAAATAGAAATAAATCAATTATATACTGTAAATTATGAAAATATTGGATGTGAAAAATCGAAATTCTATGGAACAAGGGGGCAGGTCTATTCGCCGGAATGGCGATGTAATATACGTAGTGACATGTATAAAAAGGTCGATAACTTGTGTTGTGTATAAGCTATCGTCATTCGGTTTTCAGTTTTTTCATCTATGGATATAGGGCTATCGAAATATATAAAAATAATTTAGATAATTAAATGTTTAATATGCAAAACCTTTGCCGGAATGAGCTATGGTCGTAAAAAATAGGCGCCGAAATGAGGTAGTCGTCTTCATAAAACAGTTAATATCTCAAAAAGTTTTTAACATTTTTTCATTCGGACACGATTTTTTTAATTATTACGACCATATCTTTGAAACATGTAAAAATTGAATCCATATGTTTTGATTTGATATATAAAACCTTTGCCGGAATGAAATTTTTTCGTTGAAAAAGAATGCTGTTATCGTGCAGTCATTCCAACATAATCACCTGTATCGTTAATACCCTCGAATATTTTTTTATTCGGTAAAGATCACACCGATGTATTCACCACTTGGAATTCTGTTAGCAGCATTTAATTTATCGAATATCTGTGATGGCGACATACCGATCTCGGAATCCTTTTTAATTTGTTGAATAACGGACGGACACGTTCTCACGAATTCACTGTCTGTTTTGCTGTTTCCGTGTGCTAATGGACTGTACAGAGATTCATCACCGGAGTAACGGACTAACACTAAGTTGCGATTTGACTCCAGAAAATATGCACTGCGCGTAAATTTAGTTGATCCGACGGCTCGTTTTGTTTTCGAATATTTGGTTCCCGTGGTTTTTATCTTGAAGTATTTCCGATGAAGCGTATCCCCTTCGACTTGAACACTCGAACTTCCGTTGTTTATCAATTGATACTGGTCACATCTCCAATCGTCGGCGTTTAGACTTTTGATGACATACGTTTCACCTCCTTTCGGTTTTACGGGCGGAATTTCGGAAACTTTGCTGAGTTCTGGATTCTGAAGTATCTTGACGATCTGTTGCTGTTCCATTACCACTTCCAAGCCATACACGATCACACCACCACCCTTGAGCACACTATCACGTTGACGAGATACTCTTACACGGGACACACTTGTACGCACACTGGGGGTAGGAACACTATCATGGGACACACATGGCACACTGGGGGTAGGAACGCTAACACGGCACACACTTGCACGCACACTGGGAACAGGAGCACTGCGACGGGACACACTTGCACGAACACTGGGGATAGGGGCACTATCACGGCACACACTTGTACGCACACATGGAACGGGAGCACTGCGACGGCACACACTTGCACGAACACTGGGGATAGGAGCACTATCACGGCACACACTTGCATGAACACTTGGGATGGTAGCACTACGACAGGACACAAGCACACTTGACAGCACATCTTCAACTCGGGATTTCCTTAGGCACCTTTTCTTCATTGAAGCTGTAACTTTTAATTGTCCAAGAATGAACACTTGTACGCACACTGGGGATTGGAGCACTGCTACAGGACACACTTGACAAGCTGGGAACATGAGCACTAGCACGGGACACACTTGCACGCACACTTGGAACGGGAGCACTGCGAGGGGACACACTTGGCAAGCGGGAAACAGGAGCACTAGCACGGGACACACTTGCACGCACACTTGGAACGGGAGCACTGCGAGGGGACACACTTGGCAAGCGGGGAACAGGAGCACTAGCACAGGATACACTTGCACGCACACTTGCAACGGGGGCACTGCGAGGGGACGCACTTGCACGAACACTGGGGATAGGAGCACTAGCACGGGACACACTGGATACACTTACACGGGGCAACGATGGCCAGATGATTTTGTCGTCGAGATCGGCGGTGAATTCCGGGATGACAGTCGGCTGAGTTGTTCGGAGAAGCGCATCTCGGTAGTCGGTTGGGATTGGATCTTCACGGTCTTCACACACACTCTCCGGCTGACAGCTAGGGGCCCTCACACACATACTAAATTCAGCAAAGCAATTATAGATAACTATTTATAATGAACGACATGATGACTTTATTAATTATAATAACCACCATTAATGTGGGTATGTTAAATTTGCATATTTATATATATTTTTATATTTATGAATTATTGTACTTTAAACACTGAATGCTATAGATGGTCGATGTTGAAGAGTTCATCTTGTTCATGTGTTTTAATTACAGGCGTTGTTCACACCTCTTTGTATTATGGCTTCTTTACCTGAGCGATACCTGAGTGAATCGATTAAGATTTGTAAATTTTGTGTGAAAAATTCTCATTCCGGCAAAGGTTTTGAGCATTTAATATTAGTTTATCATACAAAACTATATATTTTCTGAAAGGTATATATCTCAGGATGAAAAAAATCTTTACCGAATAAAAAAATATTCGAGGATATTAACGATACAGGTGATTATGTTGGAATGACTGCACGATAACGGCATTCTTTTTCAACGAAAAAATTTCATTCCGGCAAAGGTTTTATATATCAAATCAAAACATATGGATTCAATTTTTACATGTTTCAAAGATATGGTCGTAATAATTAAAAAAATCGTGTCCGAATGAAAAATGTTAAAAACTTTTTGAGATATTAACTGTTTTATGAAGACGACTACCTCATTCCGGCGCCTATTTTTTACGACCATAGCTCATTCCGGCAAAGGTTTTGCATATTAAACATTTAATTATCTAAATTATTTTTATATATTTCGATAGCCCTATATCCATAAATGAAAAAACTGAAAACCGAATGACGATAGCTTATACACAACACAAGTTATCGACCTTTTTATACATGTCACTACGTCTATTCCGTCGCCATTCCGGCGATTAGTCCTCACCGGAACAAGGTAACAAATTTACCTGTATCCCGCATCATTAAATCGTACGTAAGAGAATTAAATTACATAAACAGTCAACTCGTATGTAAATAATTTCGTGTAGTTTATGATTTATCTTCATTTCTATTACACGTAATTTTCTTTAACTTATGATAGAAGTTAATATTCGTTATGGAGACAAAAAAAATAATTTGTGTGTGAATCCTTTATATTTGCGTATGGATGTTTAAAAGTGTTAAATCGTAAAATACAAAACAGTGCATGACTAAAGTACATGCCGCTTTTCAATAACACACAAACATAAAGCAATACAAATTAAAGTAATACGTTTCCTTAATTCTAGTCTTAAAAATTAATTCTGATTTTGCGTGTTTAATGGTGTAGAACCGTTCGGTTGCGTGTTTTATCCTTTTTGTTCGTGTATCGTGAAGATTCAGTAAGTTAGTGATCGTCCGTGCATCGTGCGTGATCGTTCGTGTATCGTGCGTGATCGTTCGTGTATCAGAATCGTGCGTGTCGTTTGTCAACAATAACGTTGCTACCACTGTAAATAGTACTTTTACGTATACACATCTCGTACATCCTAATATCCCGGTAAATGTTTTGTTAACTTCCTAGTACTTGCGTTATTGCAGTGCTCCCATGGCTCCTATGGTTGTGCATTTAGTCAGGCTTCCTGTTAATATATCCGCGTTTAATAAAAGTCAATACCATCAAGGGAAATATATTAGGGGAAAAAAATCACTAAAATAAGGTTTTCATTAATTTCTGGGTTCAGTGTGTTTTTGTACTTCCACATTCTTGATACTTCCCATGAGTTAACTAGCCTTCATCATAATGATCGCTCAGTCTTCTTCTTTTATGCGTGACACAAATATCGTTAAATATTGTCTCCGTCTGTTCGCACTTCTTCAGTGTTTTGGTAAGTAAAATTTGCTATTTTTAGTAATACGAGAACAAAATAGTACAATTTTGAATGCTTGTTTGCTTCATTCATTGTAACATGGCTATTATTTGCAATACCAGATATTAGAAATTATCAAGATGCAATCTTTGGTATTGTTATACTATTTTGATAAACAATAGCAAGTTAAGGTTTAAATACTATAACAATAATTTTCGGTATCAGATTAGTCAATGCTTGTGTAATTTAATATTCTTTTTGTTTTAACACTTTAATATGATGAACAGCTTTGAAAGTCATTATCTAAAAAAAGCTGAGCAAAGATTCGCAACTTACTGGGTATTATAGGTGGCTTTTGTAAAACAAAATGTCATGAATGTCTAATCTTAAAATTAATTAAAAATGTTTATGATCGATGGTTGGTTTTTTAACAAAATATTTTTCTGAAAACAAAATAAGTAATTAAAATATTTTTTTTATTTACTATTCAGGTAAAATGAAACACACAATCAATTTTCTTATTAGAAAATGTCTCCTCTCTTATTACTTTGAAATTACTTTTATTCGTAATAGTCATTGTTCATTGGGACGTAATTTCGTTAATTTTGTAGTGTAATCAGGATAATTTGAATTAATATTAAAATATTATTGTGTATAGGTTCGTGGGGATGTACATTCGTGGGCAAGTGTTACCCACGAATATTGATCCCCCACGAACAATAATGATTCCCCAGTATTGTTTAATGATTATTAGCATTCATCAAATTTATATAAAAATAATTTCAGGCTGTCGCTGTACGTTTTATGGTGTATACGGCGGTGACGAATTAGCACACTGTCGCGATGTAAACAACTGTTTCCATATAAATGAAACATGTATTAAATGTAGATCTGGTAAGCAAAAAAAAAAAAAACTGATAAAAAGCACGTGAGTATGGATTAATCATATATTAAAACATAAGAACATAAACTAACTTAAAGTTGTCTTCAGGAGAATAAAATCGCTTTGTTTAAAATTAATTTTCTAATCATATATATATATATATATATACTAGTATGTATGTTTTTGTAACAAATATTTTTTGGTTATACTTTCTATGCTAAAAGACGAAAGGGGGGAGGGGGCATGTTGTTATATAGCAATCGAAATAAATAAATGTTATTGTACCTCATTACGTTACATAGGTTAAAGGAAGTGTTATTATTTTTTGGGCACTAATACAACCATTTGAAAGTTAAAAGTTGTGTTGATGTGACCTGCATATTCAGTTTCTATTTTCAGTCATATGCAAAAAGGTTTTGTACACCTTTACGAAGAACAAATACACAGCAGAAAATCCAAAGAAAAATTTTGGTTTTATAATTTCAAACCATAATATTAGCAATGCTAAACTTTTAAGTAAAAGATATGTTCTGTATACAAGTATATATATATATATATATATATATATATATATATATATATATATATATATATATATATATATATATATATATATATATATGATAAATGATTTTAGGAGATATATATTAAAAACAGTTATACTTGTTATCAGTCAATGACTATACACCAAACACTATTATATCTAACGAGTCATGTAGTGATAATATTGTGCATCACATTAACAGGCTATCATAGGCTTATATTGTTAGATTGATAGTAAAAAAAAACTAACATAGGCACGAAATAAAACTTCAGAGCTCTTAGCTCTTTTGAAGAAATAAATAAGCAATATATATCGATCACAAAATAGCCAGTATTGTAACATCAAATGTTTCTTGCAGAGGACGATCTTTCAAGTACATCCCTGATTGTTTTGATCTGCATCCTTTCTACTCTTTTGATTACGACATGGATTTTGATTGCAGTGTATGCTTTCCTCAAACGTCGACGCGGACGCCTACTCGTTAACGAAACACACGGGGCTGTAGATATTTGTTTAGCAGACCAGGACGTGCCGCATCATTATGATGAGGTACAGGACATTGATGGATGTTATACTTTTCTAGATTGTTCTGCACAGGAAACGCACTACGAGGATGTGAACAAAATATGATGGAACGTAGAGACAAGCAGTAAATTATTACAAAGCCATCATATAACCATGCTCTTGGAGCTGGGATGCTATATTACAGACTTTAATGATAATATGTTTCACGGTGTGACCGTTAGGGTGAGAGCAGAAGGAACTATATCATTCCTGATCCTTGTTATTTGCAACCCGGTGACTTGCCCAAACCTCAACTTTGGCTTTCTCTCGAAAAAATTTACCCCTGCAAGGAACCCCATGTTATCAAATGTATATTCCAATTGTCCCGCTCTAGACCAGTATACATAAATAAACTACCCCTAAGCATTAATTAAATGTAAAACAGACTTATTTAAATACTTTAATACACACAAATCCGTCTGAGTTTTTTATGCACACTCATGTATTATCATTCCTTTACTTTTCAAAATAATCATTAGAATCAATAAACAAAAAATGCTTAACTGTGTTATTTCTCACTTTGTTCCTTTTTATTATCTGAGTTTTATTTTTTTGTCATCTGTAACATCAGTTTTGTTTTTAGTTTTTGTATGCAATATATGCTTGGTAAACATGTGCCCCCCCCCCCTTTTTTGAGTGTGTGATATCCAAATATTATTCATAAAGGTTTGACCATATATGCGACTTACTAATAGATTTTTTAAACACTTTCAAATTTAATGGTTTGACTATATATATGCAATATATACATAAAGGACTATGTGTGGTTTTAGGTCTCACACAAGGAATTAATTTCACTATATGTTACTATAAAGCTTTAATTCAGTTAATTAATTAACTATACTCTCAGCATATAATTCATGAAAGAGAAAGTTTAGTTAAATGCTTCAAGAAAAATTTTAGATCAGAAAAATAACGCCTTTTGCGGTTTCTAAGAGAGATAATTGAGAGTAAACATACCTACCCCCAAGTACACGTGGGTTCCACATGTTGACAAACAGGCTCAGCACCATCCAGGAAGTTGCATCATGCGCATCTAAAAAATTTAGTTCTATTGAAATTAGTGTGACAATTCCCCTAAAGTAATAATTCTCCTAGCCACTGAGTCCAAAATCAATATTATAGGCCTAAAATTAGGTGCCAAAAAAGGAAAAAAGAAAAGAAATTGTCTCTATATATATGGAACTACAATTGACTAAGTTCAGTTTGATTAGCTATTTCCTTGCGTAAGACCTGTACTGCATATCACACACTGGTTTTCACCGTCGTGATGTTTGTTTGGGGAAATTAGCTCAAGGATTAACCTGTGTCTAATTGCAATGAACTTGCTTCCACAGCACCTGAGGAATCAAAATCAAAAACCAAAGAAATTAATTAAAAGATGTTTATTTCGATGAGCCGCAAGTTGGAAAGTGATTTCGTAAAAATCACTAGCCAACGCGGTCACTCTACGGACTTGAAATTGACCAATCAGGTAACTCATTTTAAAAAGGTTAACGCCCAATTTCGGCAAAATTTCTTTGATGCTTGACACTATTAGCTAAGCCAAAGAAGGTGTTACAACAATTACTCGTATTTCCGCGGAGAAGGCCTGTAACAAAGACAGGATTAACTCGAAGCCGAAACAAAGTAAATAAGTATTTATTTGAGGCCGAAATGAAATAATAAGTTTATCTATGTGGAATTTCGAAGTGTCAAGCCAAAAGCGCAAAGGAATTTACCTCCAAAGAAACCGAAATAAGAATGTTTTTCTTAGTATCTAACAGCTGGGAATGTCATCCAAAGTTTACAAAAGATGTGTGAATGAATTAGCTAACAAAGACAAGAAGAAGAAAAATGAATAGATTTTTCCGAAAAATACTTAAAAGGAAATTGTGCGAAATAGTAGATATTATTAAACTAAAATTATTATGCATTTTTTTGCCCCCAAAATCAAAGTTTTAGAAAGAGCTTTAAAAATATGGTGAAAAATAGTTAAAATCATAATGGAAATAAAGGTGTAAAAGGTTATCACCACAGTGACGTCATAATGTAGAAATGACGTCATGAATATTGCATTATTTTGATAAATTGATGTTTTGTTGCAAAATATGGGTGTTTTCCTATGGTTTTTCGACTGGGAAACATCGAGCACAGGCTTGCTCAAGTACCATTTTTTAATATAATGTGTATAACTATCTGACAAAAAACATATGTTAAAATCGCACTTGAGCAGACCTGCGCTCTATACTTCCGAATGCAAAATATGGAGAAAAAATGAGAATATTTTCATTTTTTGCAGATTTGCAGTAATAAGGTCACTTAAATGACGTCATTGATAAACAGCAACTGAGCAATAATGACTAAAATCAAGATTAAAGTGATAGGCATCCTCTATGTACAGTGATTTGTGAAGATTTTATTTTTATACGATACTATTTAAAAACTGGTTGAAATCGGGGGCAGATATTTGACCATACCGCATATAGTCCTTTGCTAACTGTTTATTTTTTTCTCTTTATTTCTTTTTATTTAGTTCAAAATGTACTATTGTTGATTTCCTCCCTACTCATATACTTACCTGCCTACTGTACATGAATGCACAATTAGCTTAAAAATGGATCAATATGACAGTAAAGTATGGTTCTTGCTTGTATATATTTATATAATCTCTATTTAAAAAAAAAATCAAAACAAATCATTTAAGAAATAAACAACGTTATTTAGTGAACATGGCGTTATGAATAGCAATTGCTCTGTTGGCATATTCCATGATGCGCGCTAGCCTCGCCTTAGAAACTGTTCATACGTAGAGCCTGCCCTTGCGTATCGACATAAAAGAAGAAAATAAAGTTTGCAGTCTTTGCTGGGACCAACTATCACCGAAAAATTATGCAAAAGTGCCTAGCATCATGCAATTGTTGGCGCATTTTGGATCAAACATGCATAATTCAAGCACTTATTCCAATGTAGATGCTAGCGTCCGAGGGTGCTAGAAATAATGATCTTATATAAATAGTGCCTGTTTGGGAGTTGAAATTGACACCCCTCGAAAACCATTGTCAACTTCGCATTGGTTGACAATGGTTTAATTTCAACTGTTATCCTCCCAAACAGGCACTATTTATTTTATTATACTGAATGTCTTTTATATAGAAATGACGTGAATTCTACGGCAAACCGTATGCGCATAATTAACGCGCATGTAACAATTCGTTGTGTTACCCCTTGCTAAGTGTGTTGCTAACGCAGAGGGTAATAGAACGAATTACCAACTGCGTCTAATCCAATCAGATTTCAGTATTTAACATGAAAGTATAATAAAAATCAATATTACAATGATAACCATTGAAATAATTTTACAACAATGTGAACATAAAAAACTGTTCAATTTTTATATTGATCTGGATAATGCGTAAAAAGTTGACGCAGATTTTTTGTTTCCCAACCACCATGTTTACTTTATGTAAGTCAAGTGTAAGACATACTAGAATTGGTGAGAAGACGGACTTAGAATATGATAAGAAATGATAAGCAGATAGTTTGATTTGTTTTGTTCTTTAAGTGATTAAAATAATCTGCTTGTTTCTGATAAAATGACTTTAAAATCCAGTTAAAATAGGTCGTTAGCTCGCCTGTTAAACGTTTGAAATTGAATCAGACAAGGAGGATGTCGGTCACACCAAAGATTTTTCCCTTTGTTTTACTCTTTCCCAACATACTTTTTTATTTATTATATTTGAAAACGTTAAACAAATTGTAATTCTTTATTTTAAAATGTGCATCGATTGTAACTTCAAATGCTTGACAAGTGTATAATCATTGAAGCAATCGTATGTTGTCCAAAGGTTAGTTTGTATGCATGGCCTAAGTTTCGTTGTTTTAAAAAAAATCACACTACCTGTTTGAATGTCGAAAACTCTGTACATGAAAGGAAATTGAAAATTGAAAAAAAAAGATTATATAAGTTTCCTTTTCATAGAACTAGTGTCGTTCTTATTTTTATGTCATTGAATATTATTAAGATCAATAATCGTTTCCTGAAAATATTAGCCTAAAATACCACATACAAAACAACAGGCGAACAAACTTAGCTAATGCCTGTGTGCTTGTTTTCTTATCAACATTTTACCTCTTGCTAAATTCAGTCTTCTTACATGTACATCGAAAACTTTATATTAACAGTATGGCAATTACAGTATTACTGGTTGTGTTCCCTGTATGCTTCATTGCATCTAATTCCGCATTTCTGCTTCACGGAGACAAAATCCCGGGACACACAACCACCCTTGGACCACTAGGAAAAGATGCCTACCTCTCACTTCTGGTGCAGGAGGTTTTGGATCTTAAAGCTCAAGTTAAAAGTCAACAACAAGAAATTCAATCGTTGAAGATCCAAAAAGTGTCCGAGGACAATGCACCGGCTAATACTGTGAATAAATCAATGTCCGAATATATTGACATTAAATCTTCTTTTGGAATCATTAAACATGAGTTTGACCACAACAACAATCAAACTGGGCTTCTAGCTCTCAAAGCTAGGATTGATAACATGGCGAAGTCTATCCGATATTTAACTTTGTTCCTACAAGGTCACGAGATTCAAGATGAGGAGACAAACAAGACAATTTATAGAGAATTCGAACACTTGAATGCAAAATTGTTGAGCGAAAATCAAGTTTTGCATGAAGAGATTCAGAATTTAACAAATATCGAATCTGCGGAAATCCACCGACTCGAACTTGTACAGCAGACAAAACTCACAACATTGGGATCAGAAATAGCAACACAGATAACTAAACTAAACAATACTATTCTTCGTCTTTCTGATTATAGTAAGTACACTGTTTTGCTTTTTACATGTTCAGTGTCTTAGTCTGTGATACGCAAGACAACGAATCGATTCTATACCATATAGTCTGATAAATTCAAACAACGTTTTGTTGTGGCGCGAGCGGGGTTTGCATAATTAAAAGAATTGAAAATCACCTATATATGTCAATATTTTTCTATATCCCCCACTTGAAGCAATAAAAGAGAACTTGTGCAAATGTTAATAAAATGCACGTACGTGTATTCTAGGCTGTACATACATTGTTTATATGCTATATGTTAAAAGCGTGTTTTTATTCTATAAACACTAGAGATGCAGGTTTCCAAATTAAGTCACACGACGGTTTTTGTCTAAATCTCGACCATTTACTGTGCTAAATTGCATTTTTTTTGTGAGAATGGGTCTAGACTCCATCTTAAAAGTACTTCTACTAAAATGATACGTTTTCTTTTTTTATTTATAATTGGATTATTAAAATGGGAGTGTAGACCCACTTTGGGACAAAAGTCGTGGTTTTCACAAAAACGTCAAATATTTAATTATTATAAAAGTTATTCACTCAAGCTGATCTGTGTCAACGAGGCTCAGTGTGATGGGCGGATTACTACAGTGTATATGCAGCACATCTCGGCTGAGAGGGTGCTCGAATAATAGTGGGCATCCATTTTTAAAATTCTGCGCTTTTGCTTCCTTTTAAGTAAAATATCATTGTTCAAATTGTTTTATGTAGTAGATCTAGACTTATTTTGGAAAACATTTAAAACTCTTTAGATGACGAAAAAAAAATGCATAATGATCTTGCCCATTCCAAATAACGTTTAATATGCAAAAGCACTAGCATAGTCGAATATTATTTGAGATCATGTTGTAAAGAGCATAAACATCTATACTTTTATATTAAATAAAATAGACTCGAACTCTTGGGCTTAAGAATTACGTTTACTCAGGGTTTGAGATTTCAAAAAATATTTTTACAAAGTTCAATATCTGAAGTCCAAAGTTGTTTTAAAACCACAAAATAACAGCGCTATTAACAAATTTGATATTGATATTCATGATTTGTTTATCTGAGGAAGATATGCTTCGACAAAGGTAGATTAATTTTGAAACAGAGGAAATTCGGACTAATTTTTTCATTTTCTTATTTTCTCTTAAACACTTTCTGTTGCAATGTTATTGCAAAAGTTAAGTTTCTATATGTTTTTTCGAATCAGTTTACATATTTTATGTTTGTATTTACTCGTCTATAAATTTATATCACTGGCTGGCACGCGATCGGAAAAATCTTTAAAATGCATAAAATCGATTCAAGATAAAATATCTCGAAATTTTGATCATTGACCTTATATAATGTTAATGTCAACATAATACAGGCAATAAAAATAGTTTTAGGCAATCAATTATTTGGGGCTCCTATTAGTCAGTTTTTTGTAAAACTCGATCAAAAATGGGTACAATTTTGGAAATTGATAGAGGAAATTCGGACTAAATTAAACCTTAAATATGAGCTTTAAACGATTCATTCAAAAATAAAATTAGTAAAGCTATTCATATTTTATCATTTTCCAACCTACAAATTGTTTTATTATTTCTAATAAAAACAAAATAAAGAAAACCTTGAAAATGGTGGACAATTCTAACAAATTTTGAGAATTTTTTCTAAAAACATTCAGAGGTCACTAGCAGAAAAAGTAGGTCATTGACCTAATATTTTGTAAGTGAAAAAAAGCACCACCATAGTGGGACTACAATGTACAATACGTAGTTTTTCGTTCCTATTAGTGGATTTTTTTTCGCCCCTGAGTAAAGGTAATCCTTAAATACCGAGAAATCGGAAAATTATTGTCTTTTGGTTTATATATTCTAAACATCATTGGTACTTGAATATTACTCATTTGTTTTTATTTTTTCTTAATCAAGCTTTGCTAATTAAAAATCAACAAAATTCCTTTAAAAAAAACCGGAAATCATCTGGATTTTTTTTTGGATTTTACAATCTTGCGCATGCACATTACATTCACGCTAAATATATTCTGTTCATCAATGGAAATACGGGAGATAACTCTAACTATGTGCATTCAATATGAAAAGTCCCGAGAGTTCCGAATATCCACATAGTGTGTAAATTCGAAGCGAGTAAAAGCGTCGGTGAAAAAGTGTTGAATTCTTCATTTAATTTTTAGATGATAGGTATTTACAGCTTCAAAATGGTTTGTTATGAATAATGAAACTGTTATTTTCAATGCAGCTGCATTATTTTTTCCAAAAATCGTTTCGGAGCGATTCTGCAATTTTTGCTACATTACGGTTATATGGGAGGCATTTTAAATGTTGCGATGGCCTGTCCCGAGACACAGTTAGATTATTCTAACTAAGCAGAGTGTAGTGAAATTAATAGCATGATTGAAGGCTTAAAGCTTGGTTATATAAATGTCATTAAAACGGTTTGTCGATATATCTGTTTCCTAAATGTCCGATATCATATGCAATGTCAACCCATGCACGCACGGGTCAAAGTCTAGAAGAAAATAAAAATATTTCATTCTTTATTTGCACAAGACATACATCTTATGGCATAGGTTATAAATATAATTAATAGCAATATTCAAATAATGGTATGGTACATGTACATGTACATGTAAAGTACATCGACAATGTATATAAAATAAAATTTTACTAACAGGCGAAAAAACCAGAGAGTTTTTCTTAATTATCATGAATATTGAAAGCTAGATGGGGATACTTCCCCAAATTACACAGTTCTTTAAAATTTTGAACACTTAATAATTGTATAAATTTGTATACAACAGGTTTTTTCCAATAATATTTCTTAATATATTTTTCTCAGATTTCTCTATACTGCTGACATTTCAAAACAAAATGGAATTCATCTTCAATATCTGAACAAAATTTACATAAGCGTCTTTCTTTTGGTACATTAGTGTGTCGTCTACTTCCAACTGCAAGTCTATGAGATGACAATCTAATTCTTGTAATTTGTTTCTTATATGTAGAAGGTGTTGATTTTGTTAAATGATATTGTAATGAAAACTTGTCAATAATATGCTTGTAAAAATAACATCGAGATGAGGAATTAATCTGTTCTACAAGTTGTTGAGTAAAGTGATCAATGATTCTTTGCATAATTAAAGGAAAATAGGTTGCACAATGTATATACTCCTGTTCATACCATATATGTCCTAGACCTATTTCAAAAAGTTTATTTTTAATTATGAAAATAAAAGTATAAGTGAGTGTTTGCTAATGATTAGAGAATGCAGTTCTTTATTATTTATGTACTGATGCACAACTTTAAATGTAACATTCTTGCACATACTTTTAAGTCCTTTATTTAATTACCCTAGGTGCGGGGGGTTCGCCAGGCATTGTACGCTCTTCTCCTTTAAAATGCATTTTAAAGAAATAAAATAACAATCTGTATCTGTATTTTAGAAATTCGGCTATTTGGAGGAGATTCAAACTCCGGAAGAGTGGAGATTCTGTATTTTGGACAATGGGGGACAGTGTGTGACGATAATTTTGATAACAATGATGCTAAAGTTGTGTGCCGAATGCTTGGACTGGCCACGTAAGTATACATGTATATAGATGACATTAGATTTCTTTAACATTATTATAATCATTACCTAAGATATTAAAAAAAATGTTCCTAGTTTAATAATGCCGAAAAATTCGTAGACAATTCGGTGAATAATAATGGTCTAACAATTAGTATGAAAAACGTCAGTCAGCATTTGACCTAGCGGAAGACTTTATTTGCTGACAAGGTCGTTGTGTCGACTATAGAACATACGAAATGATGACTTCAATCGAGACTGTTGATAATCTTGTTAATCTAACTCAAGACGCCATATTATAGAACTACGTATCACTCATGTGGATATCCAACATTATTTGGTGTAAAATAAAGCTTACATTTTTCAAAACAGAATTTAATATACTAATTAGAATTGTCTATTGGGTGATATTCAAGAGCTTCGTATGCATATATTTGCATTAATTCCATCATTTTTTTTTTCAATAATCAAAGCACTAATGCTGTGGCATATGGAAATGACATTGCACATTATGGAGAAGGAACTGGTCCTATCTATTTTGACGATTTAGGGTGTACTGGTTCTGAACCTAACTTGTTCAGTTGTCCCCATAATCTACTTGGTGATCATAACTGTTACCATGATGAAGATGCTGGAGTACAATGCGGTAAGGAACTTTCTTAATCCATGAATCTAAGGAATAATTTGAATTTGAAAAGGACTGTTAAATGTTATTTGCAATTGCTGTCGATTTTTCATAAATACATAATAATACGTGTAATCTGTGGAAATTAAAAAAAGAAAGAAAAGAAATAATGCAGAACTGTATGACTGTTTATCACAGGATGAAGCTGCCCAAATTTAGAAAAAAAAGACAATAAAGAAGAAGGCACCACAGTTGAAGGTGTTTCTCTTTAATAAAATTTGTGACATTTACAGTAAAACAATCAGTATCATGACGTTTGCTTTCATTAGCCTTTCAATACTTTTCAAATAAATGGATAACATTTTTTGTATAGTTAACTGCAAAAATGTATTACAACACAAAGCCATTTTCCTGGCTCGTTTTTATATAACAATTTTCTGTCAAATTGCTGTCAACGTTTCAATTTAATAATTTATTTAAGGTTCATTTAATTTAAGGTTGAAGTCTATCATAATTAAAAACACCAATTATGCCGTAAGGAAGGAGTTATTATTGCTAATGGGTTATGTGCGCTATTTCTGAAATGTTTGCCTCATAGGCCATTATGAAACACCAAAGAAAACATTTCACTTATTATATTTACATCTTTTTCTCATTCATTCTAGTAATTATCCATAAAACGTTAAATAATAGTACGCATATTTTTGTTCTTGGCGATCAGCACACTACACAGAGAACGGATATTTTTTTTCAAATATGTAAAAGTTTACCATGAAAACTAAACTTTAAAAAATGGTATAATCATACGTGGACAGGTTGTCTTACTGGACTGCATAAATTTTAATCTTTTCTGTGTCAATATGAAATTAAGATTCTAAATAAGAATAGGGAATAAAACCTAGTAGAAAAAAATATTGAAATTTAAAGCACCGCAGAAGCATAATTTAAAAATGCAAGACTAGTATGGTTAGATCAGTTAGTATATTGAGATAAATAGAAGGGAAACATCGTAATAAAGGCAATGCACGTGTATTTGTTTTCAAAAACATGCTCCCATACCTGAGCGGCCGGGGGTTATAAAATACTCAGTAACACGTGATTCTGTTTTCATAACTGTAATCCCCTCTTAAAATAAGAAGACGATCAAAGAATCTGCAGCGATTAGACAGTAAACACTCATATGAAAAGAAAAAAATATCCATTGAATTTTTTTGTTTAAAAAATATGAGACTCGATTGAAAAGTATATTTGTATTACATGTACATGAAGTAATTATCAAAACAAAATGTAGACCTTGATTTACATTTTACCTTACAACCTTGCAAACTGCACGGTGAATGCCTGAGTAACTATATGCATGTGTATCAGGACGGTAACGGTGAAGAAGGCTAATCTAAATAAAACCTAGAAGCGATGAAGTGGTCGCTAGTTACTTAAAAGCGCCACGAATTAAAATCAAATCAAACAGGTGCGCGAAAGATCAATGCTGGTCTATTGGACAGAGGAAAAGACCACCGGTTCGTATAAGTCTATTGATCTTATAATGTAATATAAATCACGACAATATGAATTTCTTTTGTGATAAATGTTAAATATTTGAATGGCAATTTAAAAAAATGTAAGCGATCATTATGCCTAAGGGTCCTAAATGGATTTCCATTTGAATAATTGTCACCGCACAGCCGACGAATTGTTTAAGTTTTATTCCAATTGACCGCTTTTTTTTCTTTTTTTTTCTTTTTTTACAAAATGTATTCCTTGTCTTTCTGTATCTCTCCTCCTCAGAAGTTAAACTGGATATATGGGTTTTCATTTTAATTCATGCTCGATTTATTTTCTTTATTTTTCATTTTTAGCTCACTGTTGCATTAGCATTGTTTTAATACACATCGTTATTTAGTTTACCCTCTAATGCAAACTCCGCAGAGCAAAAAAAATATGCACATGTGTTTACAACCAAACATATCCGTTGTAATTCATTCTTTTAAATTCTTAAAAAAAGAAAGAAAACAAATTTTTATCAGCATTATAATATTTCATTCATTTTGTTCTTTTCAGTTGATTTTTGCTGCATGTGTATTTTTTGTCTTTTAAGATTAAAGATACATGAAATATGTATACATAGACAGCGTTTTTTGTATGACGTTCTCTCGTGCACCTTTTAAACGTTTCAAGACATTCTCCAACATTGCAGCATTGAATATTTACAGTAATTTTCAAGGTTGTTTGCCCATACAATTCAAGGCCATATAAGTAAAAAACAAACACATATTTTGTAGACAATGGTCTATTTTATGACACACGATTACATGCACATTCAAAAAAAAACAACAAAAAAAACATGCGGAATAAACGGATGCAAAAAATGCCACTTTGGCACAGGTATGATCATCTGATAGTTTTATACTTCAAACAATTGCCCGAAACTCTTTTTAAAAGATATGTTTTGTTGACGTAGCACTTACATACAAGTAGATAAACATCAAGAGGGATTCCATTAGCGACCTGTTAGAAGACATCGTGAAGGAATGCGGCGGACTGGGGAAGTTTTAGGCCATTCTATTGGTCATCATGTTCGGGACAAAGGTCACAGTGACGTGGAGCATGCTCATGATGACGTTTGGAGGCGCGACTCCCGATTGGTGGTGCAACATGCATAATGTGACGTCATCATCGGACCAGAACAAGATGTCGAATTTTTCGACTATGCAGTTACTGAAACAGTGTACGCCACCTGCAAACATTTCCGGTTCCTGTGACTCGCGCAGCTATTCCTCAGACATGAATACTCTTGTCAGTGAGGTGAGCTATCAACTTCGATAAAATACATGTAAAGATCATTTGCAACATATGTCGACCATTTTCCGCACAAACAATTTGCATAACTTTTACAATGTGACAACTCAAATTTGCATTCAGTCGTTATATAAGAGTAATATGAATGTAATGATGTATACAAAACTCATGTGTCATATGTCCATGAACAATAACGTATTTTACAATCATTAGATATCAAGATAGACAAGGCACAAAGCCAAGCAATCTTTTTTTTAAATATCAGGGTGTTGTTTTGGTTTTTTTTAGTTTATTGTCAATACTTTACTGTTAAAATTTCTTTGGTGATATGATTATGAATAAAACTGTCAATTATTGTCCCCCACTTAATCGAATATAATTTGAGTTCAAGGGTTTTTGTCGCATCGTTCAGTTAGGAAATAGAACTGTGTGTAAAAAAGAATTTATTAAATAAAATCTATGTCTCCGCATAAGTTATACCTAAACCATCAATAACCCAAAAGTTAACTGAAAATTATGAAAAGATGACAGAATTGCAAACTTAAGATATATCATTCAGTCAACTTCAGATGACTAAAGAACACCGTTTCATTGCAAAGGTGCGCCACATTTAAGGTTCTTATTTTTTACAGTTTGAATTAATCTGCGACAAAGACCGGATTGCCTCCACCATCACCACCATACAAATGGCGGGCCTCCTTATCAGCTCCCCCGTCGCCGGACAAATGGCGGATTCCCTGCGCCGGAAGCCAACTTTCTTCCTCTCTCTTCTGGTCCTGACCGTCTGCAATCTTATCGCAGCCTTCTCCGTTTCCTGGGAGATGTTTGCTGCCTGTCGATTTTTGATCGGGTTCGGATGCGGGATGTATCTCACGACATTCTATTCCTTCATGCAAGAGTTCGTTCCCACAAGGTGGCGCTCTATGACTGCGGCAGTTCCGGGATGGGCCATTTTTGCGGCACTTTATGGTTTGTTTTCATGGTGGCTTCATGACTGGGAATACCTTCACTACGCCACGGCTATCGTCACCGCGCCATTTCTTTTAGGAATATTGTGAGTATTTGTATGAAAATGACAAAAGGAAACAACGTTCGCTAATATTGGTTGAAACTCCTATCTTGTCATTTAAACGATGAAATACAACTGAAAGTGGACCGGTTTTCATATCCCTATTACTTAGTTTTCCACACCTTTCAGTCAGCTGATTGAAGGCGAAGATTCATCTTGAGTGTCAACATAATTTAAAAATCATGATGTATGAAAACTTAAGATAATGAAATAAGAACAGTAACTGTTCCTTTCTTCCTCAGCATTTTGCCGGAGAGTTTCCGATGGTTAGTTTCTAACAACAAGGTGGCGGATGCAGAGAAAGTTATAAAACACATCGCCAAGTTAAACGGCAGAGAGACTCTGATATCTTGTATAGAAAGACTGCACAATATTGTAAAAACTGAAGATCTGACAACAAAAGTAAAAACACACACCCTAATAGACGTATTAAAAAGCAGAGATCTTCTGAAGAAATCGTTTTTCCTTTGGTCTAGCTGGTATGTATTGATTTAGATATTGCCTCAAAAGTTAAAATCTAATTTTTCGAATCCAAATACACATGCATATATTAGATGTATCATGGGGAAAGTATTAAGAGGCCTACAATTAATAGATATGATTCACAATTTTTAGTGCAATCCCCCACTTTTTGCATAGAACACTTAGTCTGTGATCATCATATAGGTGACTCGCATCCCTTATGTTAATCTGAAAATGTAACTGGGAGGTAACTAAAATGTGACTCAATGGCATTCAGTCACATTTCCATACATTTCAGTTACCTTTTAGTTGACTGAATAGCAGTGTTTTAACTATTGCCAACGACAGAGCTTGGTCATTAGGGAGGCGGGATGGTCAAAATAATTTTAAGATATGGTTTGTTTAGCTATAAACTATGATTTCGTGAAAAACAATCTAATTTTTTTTTATACAATTTGGGTATTTTGTTTGTGAAAAGTTGATTGAATATCAGCTTTTTAACTTGTAACAAAGACAGTGCTTGGTCACTAGGGAGTTTGGATGGCCAGCAAATTAACCATCAGAACTAACTAAATTTTTAAGATATATATTGTTTAGCTATAAACTATGATTTTGTGAACAAAATTATCACATTTTTTTTTTTTTTAGAATTTCTTTAGAATTTGTGTATTTTTCTATTTTTAAATGCAGTTCTCTTTTTCTAAAGGTGATCAATACAATCTAAAAATGGTCATGAACATCTGTCCCTCTTAAAAAGAAAAATGTTTTCTGTAGTAGTTCACGCCTTGGGTACTATCTTTTCTAGCGGGTTATGTAAATCATTTCTGCAGCATTTAATGCCTTCATAATCCAAATGAAACACCAACAAAAACCATATCACTCTAGGAGAGGATATACATAGGCTTTGCCTGTTTTCCAATCCTTTCGAACTCATTCAACAAAAGTTGCTTAACAAATAAATTCTAATATTTACATTTAACGATAAAATATTTCTAAATCACTCCATCAATAATACATGAAACAAAGATAAAAATACGCAAATTACTGTTTTTATCGATTAGCACGCTACATACACATGTTCTATGTAAGCCCTTGCTAGTGCGTGGAATTCATCGTTCAAGAAATTATTCACGCAAAAAAAAAAAAAACGTACAAAAACGTCATAACGAACGTTATTAACATTGTTTATAATAGCTACTTAAAAAAAAACATTTGATAGTTATTTGGATGTAGTATTTAAGGCCTAGGTTTTCGGAATGGAAATAATCATACTAGAAGAGAATCGAGCATAATTGAAGTATTATTTTGTAAACAGGCGTTATAAATTCGATTTACTTGTTTAAAGAATTAAATCGCTTTATTAGAGATGCCATTCTTTTTGGGGGCTTTGAAATGAGCAATGTGAACAGGATATACCCCAGAAGCATAATATATAACGTTATCAACTTTAATGTTGTAACTAATTAGCATGTAAACAGACTCCATATCATAACACAATCTCATAAAAAAAACATTTGCTTCACAAAAACATATGTAGGAAAATACAAATGTAACAACGTTAATAGATGTATCAAAGATCCATATATATGAAATGCATCAATATGTTTTAAAAACTTATATATAATAATTATGTTAAAAGATATTAAAAAAAAGGTGGAACAGTACAATTATGTACTACGATAAGTTCATTCCGAATTTTTCTTACTATTTAAATAGATGCGTGGAGTTTTATATGTGGACTAGTTAATAAACAATTTTTACAAACTTTTAATTAAGAAAATATCATGATTAACACTTACGCTGTGCAGGGACAAACTCCACCATGATAAAGCTTGCCAATAAAGAGACATAAAACATATGAAGCACGCTCGGAAGCACATGGGCGAGACCGATCATTAACTAGAGTTCAACCACGGTAGTAAGGAAAACTTGTGGTGCGCATGCCTGTGTTAGAACGCACATTGTTCGATGTCTGGTTTAAAAAATGAAAAAAATGTAAATTTCTACTCATAATTTTATTGTTCATGAAAAAAGAAGGTAAATACCTGGTAAACACATTGAATCATATGTGTGTGCCCTAAAATTCAACACATTGCATGTTGTGCTGATTAAAATAAGCAAAATTAGGAGGTTTCGCTTTCCACCGCAATTTCTAAACTACCTGATTATAGACAGACCAGAGTCTCTCCGTATCGGACAATGGTTCAATTTTAGTCATACTAAAGTGAGTTCAATCTCATTTTAGTCGAACTACGGCGACCGTATTTAATGATCGAACTCGCTCCATGCTGATGCTATCGCAAAACGTTTGTACAACGTTCCTATATCAAAAAGAATAAATACAAAAACCGGACAAATTTGAAAATCATTCCGGAGACGGAACAGTTTCACAAACATCTCTTGTTGTTCCATTTCTCAATTACATCGTCTGAATCTTATTAAGTGATTAATTTACAGCCATGCCTAATAAAAATATGAAGATAAATGGAAATTTCAAGGAAGAGACTTTTGATGGGATTACTGCATTCCCCCTACTTTGGGTTAGCGTTTTGACAATTTACGAGAATACTGTAGCGGCGTAGGTCAAAATTTGAGCAAGATACTACACTTGTGGAGACAAGCACCAAATTTTGCATGACGGTTCCTTGAACATAACTTGATTAAAAAATATCGTTGGCCATTCAAGTTTTGGCCCTTTTAAAGATGGCCGCCTCTTATTTCAAAATGGCGTCTTTTTTCATAATGTTTTCATGATACTTAAAATATTTCTGGGCAATACTTTTCTTTTCTGTGAAATTATGAAAAAGAGTTTGTTGTATGATATAATTTGAGGTTCATTCCAAATATGAACATTCTGCGCATGCGTTTAAAATATGCTGTAGTTTAGTTTTGAATGTACATGTACATGATCGAATCGTCTGAGCAGTTGCAGCTGTAAAGAGCAATGCAAAATAATTCGGACTTGAAACATTTGCAATTCCCAGAACAACTAATATTACCTGAACATTTCAGTAGTTTTGTTACATGAAGCCGCAATTGGTGGTAAGGATTTCCCTCATGAAAACGAAAAACCGCAATCTTTATCCCAACTGGAAGATGGGATAGTGTGGTTTGTCACATACATAGTCACTGACCCAGTGTATGTTCAGCTTGCAATACAGACCTCTTAATTTTCTCTACAAGAGCAGCTCTTGAGGAATCGAGGGATGCCATTGTATGGTCGCTGCTTACGAGCAAAGACGAGCAAAGGCGGATGTCATTTACTTTATTGGCAGTGCTGGACCGAACGTAGATGATGACTAGAAGTTCTTCTAGTTTATTGATTATATGTTCTGTCACACTATCACAAGGAAAACTTAAGGATCTGAAAACCTCTGTCACGTTTTCAAACACATTCAGCATGCCATGCTTGACAGTCATTTTACCTGTCTCAACAAATGCGGAATCGGTATCACAATCCGTGAATGCATGAAAGAATGACAATGCATTTGATCGTGGACCCAGTGATCTAACAATGTCATGAATTGGTATCCATCGCAAATCCTTGCCCTTTCAAAATGTTACCCATAACTCATCAACTTTTAAATCACCAAAAACAACCACACCAATAACAACAACAATCTGTATCCGAGCTTACTGTGATGATTGAATTGATACTACCCAATGCAGCATTTTTTTGCATTAGCATTGTTTTGCATTTTTTTCATTGTTACAACTATAGTAGTTTCTGTTGTAATAGTTGCAGATACGATTTGGTCTGTTTAAATCCAAATTGTCTTGTTTTGTTCTCGTTAAACCGAAGAAAAGTGGTCAAAGAGTTTGGCGGTCTAGTGTTTCTAGTAATTTCCTTTTAGATCTTAAGCCTTGCTTTCTTCTTCTTTCACCCTTATGCTTATGACTATCATCTTTGTAAACATCGAACATATCTACTCTCCAATGACCTTGCGCAAGAGAAGTGATGTGCGTTAGGATACTGTCATTGACATAGTTATCCAAGTTATCCAAGGGTTGACATTGTTTGGTTGTTTTGAGTGAAGCAACTGTCGGTACACTGTTTGGCAATACTTGACTAGCTTAAAAAATAGGGCATCGACTGAGATTTCACACCAGTATTCAAAAAACATTATTGAAAAGCAATGGGGGGAATTTCTGATTTTCATTTTCCGAAAATTCTTGTAAATCAAATTGCTTACTCTGACAGGAAATAAGAGTTTAGAAAACAGGCTACAGTCATCTTCTACATTTGCCAACTATGACTTTGAAGAATCAGCTTTTTGTTTGGAAACTTTTTCATTAGAAAAACTGAATCACTGAAGTTTTCAAGCATAGCCATTGCACAAGTACATGAGCAGAACAATGAAATTGTAAAATGCGATGAGGCGATATTGCTAACTGAGAACGAATCTAGAAGGAAGGTAGACTTAAAACTCTTTTCGAGGAAAATTGAACTATTGGGTTTTAGCAGACAAAATCGTATCTGCAACTATTACGATAGAAACTACAATAGTTGTTACAAAGTAAAAAATGTTGTCAGTAACAGAGCTATAGATACAGACTTTGTCTCACCTTGTAGAGAGGACACCAATGTAATCCTTTCATATTTTTTCAAATTTTTAAATCTTCAAAATAAGTCTGTAGCTTCGTAGTTCGACAGCTGTTCTGAGTGATTAAAAAGGCATTCACATGTTTTTGTATGCATACTTTTCAGACAAAATGACATGAAGGACTTCATATTTATTGCTTTTACATCTTTTGGCAACCGTTTTGGCCAGTTTCGGACAGAAACAAGCCAGTTCAAGAAATGTTTATATTCTATATTCAAATGTAAAAGACTGCCGCACATCCCCCTTAAAAGTTAGTGAGTTATGGGTGACATTTAGAAAGGGCAAGGAATTGCAATGAATACCAATTCATGATATTGTTAAATCACTGGGTGCAAGATCAAAAGCACTGTTATTCTTTCATGCATTTACGGATTGTAATACAGAGTATGCATTTGTTGGGACAGGTAAAATAAGGGCAAAGCAGGCTGAAATGTGTTGAGAACGTTACAGAGGTATTTAGATTCTAAGGATTTCCTTATGATAGTGTGACAGAACGTATGATCAATTTGTAGACATCATGTACGTTCGGTCCTGCACTGCCAATAAAGTAAAAGACACGCGCCTTGACCTCTTTGCTCGTAAGCAGCGACCATGTTATGGCATCCCTCGATTCCTCAATAGCTGCTCTTGCAGAGCATATTAAGAGATCTGTATTGCAAGCTGAACAGTACATTAAGTCAGTCACTATGCAAATGACAAACCTCACCATTCCTACCAGATGGGGTTGGGATAAAGATTGCGGTTTTGGGATTTCCCATTAGACATCCTTACCACTAATTGCAGCTTCATGTCAAGAACTACTGAATTATGTAATATTAGTTGTTCTGGGAATTGCAAATGTTTCAAGTCCGAATTATTTTGCATTGCTCTTTACAGCTGCAACTGCTCAGACGATTAGATAATGTTCATTCAAAAATGAACTGCAGCATGTTTTAAAACGCATGCGCAGAGTGTTCATATTTGGAATGAACCCCAAATTACATCATGCAACAAATTCTTATTCATAAATTCACAGATAATAAAAATATTACCCAGAAATATTTAAAATATCATGAAAAAAATATGAAAAAAGACGCCATTTTGAGATAAGAGGCGGCCATCTTGAAAATGACCAAAACTTGAATGGCCAACATATTTTTTAATCAAATAATGTTCAACGAACTTTCATGCAAAATTTGGTGCTTGTCTCTACAAGTGAAATATTTCCCCCCACTATCCGCTACACTATAATGGGTATTCCATTTAAATCTTTATTCTTTTTTTATTGTAAACATTTCGGATAAGTCCCTTCCCCCTCACCATCACCAAATTTTTTTTTATTTTAAGTTAATGTTTTAAAAATATACAAGTGTTTGGTTTTTATTGAATATTTAAATCGAATAGTTCAACCTACAACAGTGTGATGACCAATATAATTTTACATGTCCGAGGCTAAGATTTATGGAATCGTCAGAGATGATTTATCTACAAGGCATGCTTAAATTGTCAGCAGTAAATAATTAACACCTGTCGATCAGCTAAAGGAATAAACACAGTCTAATTCAAATAAAACACAGATCATATATTGAGGGCATTTTGTTCTGCACACGCCTAAAAAAATTAACCCTTTCATCAATCTCAAGTTTGGTTCGATCTGTGTATTAAGATAAAGAAAAGGGAAATATCGTGATGAAGGATACAAATACAAGTCTACGACGTTCTGGAATGATGCCGGGTGAATTTTAAAAAGAGAAATAACAACATACAAGGGATAATTGTAAAATATTTGCAAACAATAACTTAAATGTAACCATAAAGTACGAACAACAATTATTAAGGATTGAAGAAGAAATCAAGACAAATCGGTCGCATGGAAATTTTCAAGAGAGGAAATAAATATGATTTTTATACTACGCTTTATATCTTTTGTATGTCTTTTTTATTGGCTATCTTGATATATTGAGGGATAACAAAACAACACGTGCATTTGTTTTTATACCATGCTTCCGTGCTTGTGCGGCCAGCGGTTATAAAACGTGATTTTGTTTTCATAATTGTAACCCCCTCTTAAAATAAGAAGAAAATCAAAGAATCTGCAGAAACAGATAGAAAACATTCATATGAAAAGAAAAACAAAATATCCATTGAATTTTTTGTTTAAAAAACATGAGATGTAAAAATATTAACTGAAAGAACTCCTTTGACAAATTGCTATTGTAATTTTCATAAATGCCTGTGGTAACGATGTCGATCCATAAACATTCTGTTTACAGGCCTAATGATTTATTTATCCCCTGCAATCAATATTTTAAGAAAATGAATGACTAAAATTTAAAATTTCGTATAACAAAATAATTGTTTTTTAGGCCTAAATTATGTTTTCATTACTATATCTAATAGATATCTCGGCACAAGTCAGTTAGTTTGAGCACATAGAAAAAGTAGTGACCTAGATTATTTATACGCTACTGTGACCTCCTGACCCATAATGATGGTTTGCAGGAATAACATACGCAAACAGTGTTAAATAAGGGAAAACATTTGCAAGTGTAAATTTTCAAATTGTTGACTCTTTAAACGTTTTTACCAAAGTTATAAATGCATTGTAACTACTTTCAAAGAGAAATTATTCTTTTTTCTCCACCAAATACATCAACTAACAAAATTAAATCCCGTGCAAATCATTTTCATACTTATTGTTAGGCTATTACTACTGATATTATAATCATCAAAGTGTCTAAATATTTTCCCGTTTCCCCGAATACGACAAAGAGAAGGAGTGACCGCTCAGCAGAGGATGCTCCTAGGCACCAGATCCTACCTCTAATATTTGTAAAGGTCTGTGTTTGCTCTGCTATTGCTTAGTAATTTTCTTTTGGATTTTTAATTTTGAACACTGTTCGCTATCACTTTTTTTAATGCATACATTGTTTAATTCTGGTTGAAACTCAACATTTGTTTTGAATAAAGGTAGGTATTAGATATTTAATATTTTATTTTATACGGAACAAATAGAAAAATTTCTAAACAACTCTTTTAACAACTCTTTTAATAATGATTTAAAAACAAATAATGATGTCGAAATGTTTTAACTCCAAGGCACCATATTAACACACCATTTAAGTTGATGTTAAAGAGATTAAGCGAATTTACTTTATTAGTACCTCATTATGCCTCGTTAAGACACAATTTTAAATGTAAATCTTAATAGTTTCGCTATTGCTTTTTTGGCTGTTTTTCTTTACAAATATTCATATTTTACATGAAACATGATATCACAGAAAATTAACAAAACAAAACCAGAAAAAAACATACAAATGTGTTTTGATTTGTGATTGAATATGAATTCTAATAAATTGGGTGTAACGTATATACATTTCTGTCCACAATATATAAGTTTGCATATATAAATAATTCATATGCTGCCATTTTATTTAGTTATTTTTAATGCTTATTTGTGTGACCTAGAATTTCGCATGGATGTTGCCTAAACAAAGACATTATTTTCAACATAAACCGATTGATATCTTTTATGTAAGTCAAGTGTTCATACGATAAGAAATGATAAACACATATTTTTGTTTTCATTTTAGTTTACATCATAATGACTGAAGTATCTTGTTTTTTTTGTGATGATATGAGTTTAACATCAAAATTAAATAGGTTGTTAGCTTGCCTAAAAATACTTTAGATATACAATAAATCTTTAGAGCTGAAAACCCCAATCAGAAAACCTACTCAATTCCCTCATGTATTTGACGAGGGAAAGAGAATCTTTAGTAGTCTTTCTATAACCAAAGTAATAAAGGTATTACAATTTTTTACTGAAAGATAGATAATTATTTTTGTTAATATGTTTGGAAAAAAAATCAAGAATATCACTATATGATAATTGATGATTATATTTCACAAAATACACATTTTAAGGCTAATAATTGTCTTTTCCCATCTGTATGATAAAAAGAGAGCATCATAAGAATGTATGTTGAATAAATGTTTTATGAAATATAAACTTTTTTTAACTACGAACTTATAAAAACTAGTCAACCATTCTCATATATCTTACATATTTTATGGAACAGGGGGGTGGCAAATATACATAAAGATGTTTTTAAAGATGTTTGATGACTTTGTACAGTACTAATGCTATGTTGTTGTTACGACCCAAAGATTGTTTGTAGGCCTTTTAACATTTACACAAACGCATTCATAAATATAGTGAATGTGCACTTGAAATTAATAACAATTGATTCATAAGGAAGATTAATACAAATGACATTTAAAAAGAAAAAAACAAAACCCATCACCTAAAAACTGCATTCACAAGTTTAAACATTAACAGCGACGTTTTCATCAATCACATTTGAAATATACGATTAAGTGGAGGTGGTTCGGGTGACAGGGTGGTGGGTAGAGTTATGGGAACGTCGGTAACAGTGTGTGGTGACAGATTTTAGCAAGATGCTATGGCAAAGCACGTTATAACCGGCTTTATTTTTACGTCAAAAATCAATTTGTCCGATGAATACAAAATATCGAATGAAAAAGAAACGATTTAAAGTTAATATCATGTTGATTCCGTTACTGTTTGAAATTAAAAGAGCCATGCATCTGCATATGTCAGCACTTTGGTGAAGGAGGCGGGCCTATTTTGTTCGCACTGGATATGAAAGTAACTTGTTTGATTGTGGTAATCAAGCTATTGACCTCATAACTGTTATCATAGTGAAGATGCAGGCGTGACCTGTGGTAAGGTACGATGGATTTGATATGATATAAGTTGCATGGTGACCATTACAACTTGAATGCATCTTTTTTCTCGATTAAAAAACAATAATATTTCTTGAAAGTTTTATACAGTTTTGTAGCCAAGTAGAATAAGCAACTTCTTTTTAACCTAATATTCTACGTTATAACTATTTAATATGATAATAAAAACGCGTCCGGAGAGCAAAATACATATATGTTTGACAAAAAGGTTTGTAAGATTGATAAAAGGTTTGTTTTAGACGTGAATATTCAGTTTGGTCTTACATGTAATGGTCTTTGAAATCTAGAGCAACACATGATAAATCCAATTGTTCTTTCTAAATTGCTTTCTTGTTTAAATTCAACTACTTTAAAGTACCTGATATGGATGGTAAAAAAAACTGTGTGAGGTTTGTATCCTATTTATTTTTTTTATAATTTTGATCAATCGTTACAAAATTTAATATTGCATTTTCGAATGTATTTGATCCATTAAATAGGATTCGATATAAACAATAATTTAGGCATAAGCTTAATACGATGCCTTAGAGTAATTGGAAGGATAAATGAAAAGCCTAGCAAGTTTTGAATAATGATATAAAGCATTTCAATAAATACTCTAAATAAGTTAATCGTAAACTATTTTTTGTTTGACTTTCACGGGATAAAATTGGAAAAAAATGAAGAAAAGAAAATGACAAAAAAGGAGCCCGTTTAAGATGTATCTTTCAAACTAATTATTTCAATTTTGACACTAAACTTTTATTTTTCTTACCTCTAGTGAATGCAAAAATATATAAAAAAAAATTTCAATTTTTTCATTGATTGCATATAGTGCAGTGTCATTTTGTTATCTTGTGATATCAAGATGATGAGTTTGTGCAATTGTATAGCATTGAATCGTGATTATTTAGGTATACAGTCTCATAACTGCAGCGGTGTGTGCATACAAATTGAGTAACGCGCGTTAGCGCGTTATGAAAATTTGTATGCAAGCATCGCGTCAGTTATGAGACTGTGTACTTCAAAAAATCATGAATCAAGTATTTAGAAACCTTAAATTAGGTTGGCTTGTCTTGTAAATATATTGTAACAGAATTGTACTAATACATCCACACGTATAGACATTGTATGGGAGTTACGGTAGTCAACTTTCGTGTAAATATTATAGTTAAAATAGGTGAAGTATTTCAAAAGAGAAAATACTGCAGCATGTATTTGGTTTTATTCCTGTGTACACATGTTTTAGTTATGTATAATTAAAACATTCTATAAGTATATATACAATTGTTTTGAAGACATGAGTCACACATATTTTTTTTCGTTTCATGTGACACAGTTATCGTTATATATTGTTTCCGTTTGTTTGCGATTTTTTCTAGCTGTGGTATATAAATACTCTTCTAGTGTTAAAACAAAAACCCTGCATCTATTGAACTTATTAAGCACAAAAAATGTATTTTAATATAAACTGAACATTAAATTCGGTAAATAGAAGACATGGTTCGCGACATTCAATTTCCTGGATCTTGTCCATTAATCAAAGTACTGAATAACTGACGGGAGTTGATTTTGTCGATTTTTATTTATTTTAAAATCAATGATATATTATTTTGCATGACAAGTACATGTAGTTCCTAATTTGAATTACGCACATTTTTATAAAATGAATTTTTGGACTTTTTCGACAAGAGTGTCGAGAAACCCCCATATGAATCATGTTAAATAATATTTAATGACAAAATAATTCAATCGAAAATTGTATGGATCCAAGCAATATTGAACTCTAGTCTCGTTCAACCAAATGCTCGGCTGACACAGTAAATCTCCGACAAGGATTTACAGGGACAGCTGAGCATTGAGTTGATCGAGACTATATTGAACCCCGGCGTAGGAATACATACGACTACAAAAAATATTCAAATTGTTTGAACCATTTGAAATCTGACTATTTTCAAGGTAATCAACCAAATGCTCGGCTGACACAGTAAATCTCCGACAAGGATTTACAGGGACAGCCGAGCATTGAGTTGATCGAGACTATATTGAACTCTGGCGTAGGAATACATACGACTAAAAAAAATATTTAAATTGTTTGTACCATTTAAAATCTGACTATTTTCAAGGTATTTATAAATAAGTTTCCTTGAAAAGCAATGCTTCAGCATACATTACATTGAATTTATCGATTAGTTTCAAGAACTAAGTCTTGATTTGTGCTGAGGTCCAAACACTGTTTCACTTTCGGTTTGTCTGAGTAACTGCATAGGAGAGTTGATTAAAATAATCTCCCAAAAAAATAAAAATGTGCTTAGTATCATACAATAGTTACACAAAACATATTTAATTTTATTTTAAAAACCACACACAACTAATGTAGACCCAAGGACGCTAGCAATGATTATCTAAATTAACCTTGCAATGATAACCATTTTAAAACGATAAAATTCATACAGTTTGGAAGTTTCTCGTAGAATCTGAAATTGCTTTCTCTGAAAAATAATGTGAATTTAAGAAAAAAAAAATTGATGTTTAACCTGATAATGCGTAAAAAAAAACCGACGCCAATTTTCCCTCATCCAACAACTATGTTCTCTTTATGAAAGTCAATTGCAAGATATGGTATTGAGAAGGACGTGGGGTATGATAAGAAAAGATAATCAGATAACTTGATTTGTTTTGTTCCTTAGCTCACCAAAATAACCTGTGTGTTTCCGATTAAATTGCTCTAAAATGTAATTGAAATTGGGCGTTAGCTCACCTGTTAGACGTTTAATATGGAATCAGACAAGAAAGAAGTCAGATTAACACCAATGATTGTTTCTTTTAAGTTAGAATTGTCCCGCAGTTATTTTTAATTATATTTTGGCGTCTTGTATGATTTGATTTCGATTTCAGGTCATATTCCAAATTTGGTGCAATTTTGATGAAAATCTTTTATTCAAAATATGCATCGATTGTAATTATCTATATGCTTGCATATTTGAATTCCAGCTACTTTGTAACCCGAATACATCAGCAAAGTATTTAATTGTCATAAAAATGCATGTCTGGTTTAAATTTTGAAAACTATGTAAATTGAAAGAAATGAATAGAAATGAAGTTAACATGAAATTAGGATTTCATTTCATTTGTTTTCTTTTTCAGAACTAGTGTCGTACTTATTCCTGTGTTATTGAATATAATTGAATTCAATAATCTTATTTTTAAAATAACAGCTTCAAAATATCTCAGAGAAAAATGTAACAGGCGATCAAACTACGCACATGCCTGCATGCCTCTTCTCTTATCAACATGTGACCTCTTGTTAAATTTAAACATCATACACCAAAAGCATCATTATAATCATGGGAGTTACAATGATACTTACGATTTTTATTTTGTGTTTTTTTTCACATAACTATGCTCTACTCTTTCACGGAGACAACATTCCAGGACACTCTACAACCAATGGGCCGATAGGAAAAGAAACCACGCTTTCTCTCTTGATGCAAGAGATTTTGGATTTAAAAGCCCAAGATAAAAGTCAAGAGCAAGAAATCCAAACGTTGAAAAACCAAACATTGTCAAAGGACAATGTAACTGCTAGTACTGTGAATAAGCTCGCGTCTGAATACATGGACATGAAAAATGCATTTGGATTAATGAAACAAAAAATTGATCAAAACAATAGTCAGACAGAACTACAAACCCTCAAATCAAGGCTGGACACTATTGCGCAATCCATTCGATACTTGACCTTGTCTCTACAAAGTCACGAGATTCATGATGAGGAGACAAACATGACAATTTATCGCGAATTCGAACATATCGTCATGATCAGTTATAAGTTGATGAATGAAATTCAAAAAGTGCACAATTATACTGTCAAAGGACAATGTAACTGCTAGTACTGTGAATAAGCTCGCGTCTGAATACATGGACATGAAAAATGCATTTGGATTAATGAAACAAAAAATTGATCAAAACAATAGTCAGACAGAACTACAAACCCTCAAATCAAGGCTGGACACTATTGCGCAATCCATTCGATACTTGACCTTGTCTCTACAAAGTCAAGAGATTCATGATGAGGAGACAAACATGACAATTTATCGCGAATTCGAACATATCGTCATGATCAGTTATAAGTTGATGAATGAAATTCAAAAAGTGCACAATTATACTGTAAGCGAATCTAAGGACATTCACGACCTTTTGACAGTACAGCAGGGAAGAATCCTCACACTGAGATCAGAGCTAGCATCATTAAAACATTTAAACTCAAAGCTGATGAATGAAAATCAAAAATTGCACGAGGAGATCCTGAATTTAACAAATATCGAGTCTTCAGACATCCAGCGACTCGAAACAATACAGCAAACAACATTCACATCATTGGGGTCAGAAATAGCAACACAGAAAACTAAACTGAGAAATTTGAACAACAATCTTCTTCTTCATTTCGATTATAGTAAGTATCATATTATTGCTGGACTGTTTGTTTAAATGATCAACTTTTAAAGTGACGTCTTTTTCAATCATTGATTTAAAAAATTGAATTTTTATGGAAGTACGTTATTTCTTATGTCAATATAGTACATTTTCGATCGTAAAGTCTAACAACTTATAATAGTTAATGATGCTTCAAGCAATTGCTAAGCTTAAAGAGAAACCTATCAAAATAAATTGAATATGCGTGATGAATTAAATATCTTGAATAGCATAACCAAGCACGAACAATCAAACTGAAGAGTGCTTAACTGATATTTATGTAATGATAATGATCAAGCTCCATATTTCACGTACAAGAACCAGCATCCTCACATGAATGAACTAAACTAGTATAAACATGGCATTGTGTTGTTTTTATTCTTTACATTTTTGTACAATTGCTCTACGAAGTTATTTTCTCTCTCTCTCTCTCTCTCTCTCTCTCTCTCTCTCTCTCTCTCTCTCTCTCTCTCTCTCTCTCTCTCTCTCTGTTATTATCTAACAATTTATAACGGAGGTTATCATTTAAAAGAAATTACTGAAAATACAGTCTAAGGACTTTGATATAATTGCATAATCAAAATTTAGGAATCCGGTTGGTTGGTGGGAGTTCAAACTCTGACAGAGTGGAAATTCTTTATTTTGGACAATGGGGAACAGTTTGTGATGACAATTTTGATAACAATGCTGCTGAAGTTGTTTGCCGAATGCTGAGAAAGAGCACGTGAGTATATGTAGAAAATTATGACTTTTGATTAATGTTCCTGTTCCTTATCATCGAAAAAACATAAAAAACAATTTCTTCATACGTTCCATTTAAATACAGCTTTAAGTTTCCAACATAATACATAGTAACTATGTCGAATAATTAATTCATACACATGGTACGCATATACCGTTAGCAAATTTCACAGATGAATCGTAATAAAAGCAAATCTTGCTACATGCAGTCGAGATTCCTGCTTGTGTTTATTTTGGTTCTGTGCAGTGCATGTCATGTTTATTCAAATCACAAACTTTTATTTTCTTTCTCTTTTCTTACAAAATGAAAGAACGAATGTTGTAATATATGGCAATGCACATTTTGGAAGTGGAACTGGTCCTATATATTTTGACGAATTAGTGTGCAGTGGATATGAATCTGACTGGTTCAGTTGTCAGCATCCTCCACTTGGGGTTCATAATTGCGACCATGATGAAGATGCTGGAGTACAGTGTGGTAAGAACAATTCAAAGTATTTTAAAATCTGCGGAAAAATGTTCTTATAAATTGTTTTTAAAAATCATTACTACGAAATAAACAAACAATTTTGTACTGTTTTTGAATTAGACTTTATGACATTTTTTGCCCTAAGTTCATAAATAGAATATTCAATACAGCAAAGTTATCTGTTTTAGGTTGACTGGACAACCACTGTTGAAAGAGAAATATAGAAAGAGAACTTAAAAGATACCAAAGTTAAAAAAAATTGTTATTGAAATTATTAGATAATGCCATTTTTGTAATAAATGTATAACAAGTGGCCGTTTATTCCAAGTGCTTTTGTTATCAACTCGTTTGTAAACGTTTTTGAAATTTGTAATGTTAGAGTTTTTGATCAATAAAATAGGTACACTTTTCATTCTTTTTTATTATATACAAGTGTGCACATTTAAAATACTAGAAAAACAAAAATGAAATAATGACAGAATAGCGCAAGAAAGTAAAACAAAAAGTATGTTTTACCGAAGGTATGTTTAAAGATATGAGAAAGGTTTTACCTAAAAGTTGTCTACCTATTCGGTTGTCAAAGTTCATAGAAGCTGAGTTGAAATAAAGTTTACAGTTTTCGCTGGGCACCATACATTATGACTGAACAAAAAAAAGCCGATTGACTTGTTGTTCAAAGACAACAGATAAAGAAATGCAATTTTTTGGTTCGAGGATCTTTCCGAAATTTTTTTATATAAAATCCCGGCTTTACCGAAAAAGTACGAGAAACTGCCCAGTATCATGCAATCGTGTGGCGCGTTTTAGACAAAGTATGCCTAATTCCAGCCAAAAACCAAAGTACTGCACCTACTGAAAGACGAGGTCTTGAAAGTTGGAATAAATAATTGTCCACATGTCCTTCGCATATGCTTCAAAACGTTATGAGTTGGAGTTGGGTGTTTCAATTTATGCTAAAATTCAACTTTCATTCTGATGTTTTGTCTGAATTTTTTCAGCAAGGACAGTTCTTCAAATTTCTAGAAATTAGGCACAATGGTATGTTGGTTAAAACTGGGTGGGGGGGGGGGGGCTAAGGAAACAACAAACCTAGCGGGAAGATGAAAACGTTTATATTTATTTATATTATCATGATAATAAAATATTAACATTCTGATATACGGAAAATAAGAACCCAAAGTAGGTATCCATTTTACAAAATTTATGAAAAAAACAGCAGTATTCCGCGTGGTCTGGAGTCGGTGGTGCTAACGCTTTTAGCGACGATCTCCAACTCAAATTTTCTTTTACCAAAGTTATCATTTGTTTATAGATAACAAACACAAAGCGCTTAAAAGGCTAGCCACGTTCGCGATTTTGATTTTTTTTAGACCGGCTCATCTGTCATGGACGGTTTTCTGCCCACGATTCACGCAAAATGGATATTTAAAAAAAAATAGATGTGATTTTTACAAATTGTCATGCGTGTCCTCTTTCAATTTGACTTTTTTCGAAAAGCTACATGTCTACAGCCTCTAGTTAAAAAAAAAAATACAAATTTAGAAAAGAAACACCAAGTTTCAAATATATATATATATATATATATATATATATATATATATATATATATATATATATATATATATATATATATATATGTTAATTAGAGCGGTGACCGCTTACTGCTAGGAGAGTGGGTTCCATAGGTCGAGAGTTCAAGCCCCGGCCGGGGCGGAGGTGGAGCTCCAATATAGTGAAATTCCCTGTACTGTATGTATATCTATATCATTAAATTTGGGCAGGTATATGTCAATTTGAGAGTTATTACATTGTTTGTGCTTATTATTTATGTATATATCTATGCAATGTGTATCGTTCCGATCCTTTCAAATTGTCGTTTAACTGAAAACCACCTGTATCTCAAGCTGCCGTGTAGTGCGCGGCCAGCGCTCTGGGGTATGTTCGTCATCGAAAGCAAGATTTTTGTCCTGCCTAGATGGCCGAGTGGTTAGAGCAGTGGCAGCTCACTGCTAGGAGAGTGGGCTCAATAGGTCGAGAGTTCAAGCCCCGGTCGGGGCGGAGGTGGACCTCCATTATAGTCAATTTCCATGATGTATCCACCTTTCCAAATGTATAATATGTATTACTTTTGCTTTATTAAAGTAAAAACTAAATGTAGTGTAATTATAATTAGAAGAGTGAATATACGAGAAGGTAAATTCAGAATTACTGTTTTTGTAATTTGAATTTATAGGTATATAATTCCATTCTATGCATAGAGATGACCAACATTCATATTGCAGGTAGACTAACAGCTTTCTAGACAAAAAAAATGAAGAAATCATCCATGTAAAAGAGCTGTAAAAATGTTAAGCTCGCATGAAGTTCGGTTGTATTCAGGTGAAATTATTATGTTTTAAAAAAAATACAAAATGCAGAATACGTTTTAAATTTTACTGTGGCTGTAGAAATGCAACGGCTTGATGTACGTCTCAGCCTTCAACTTCTCTAATATTTCATGAACTCGTCCTTTAACAAAATGGACAAGAACTGTGTGCATTTAGTCACTTAACTCATTTTACAAATTGCTGCAACGAATAACCATTCTCCCACCAGATATCGTGCTTTGGTAAGAGAATGCTTATAAACCCAAGGAAGAAATATTTAAAGCAATTATAAAGGTATTTTATTTAATTGAGAATTTGGATCATATATAGAGAACGTACAATGATTTAAAAGACGTGTTTTTAAAACTTATATGTACTAAATTACTTGATAACTTTATGCACTCTTTTCATTAGCGTATATTCAATTGATGTGTTCTAAGGCCCCAGCGGACACGGGTCACGAGACCCCGTCTAAAAATAATCTAAATCCAAATGATCTAAATTCAAATTGCAAGAATAAACATTAATTTTATTTTAAGCAATACAATTTATACATTCTGAACGTCAAATGTAAAATTTTCAGAAAATAATGTGAGTGTACGAAAAACAGAAAAATAGTAAATATTGATATCCATCCGAATAATGCGTTAATAAAAGACGCAATATTCTCTAAATCAACCTCTTTGTTCTTTTTATGTACGTCAAGTACTAGACATAACAAGATTCGATATAAAGACGGAGAAAGAATACGATAAGAAATGATAAGCAGATAGTTTAATTTGTTTTGTTCTTTAGGTGATTAAAATAACCTGCTTGATTCTGATAAAATGACTTTAAAATCCAATAGAAATAGATCGTTAGCTCGCCTGTAAACCGCAGACAGGGAAGAGGTTTGAAGAGGTTGAGGTGAATTATTCCTTTTGATTTAGAATTTCCCTACAGATTTTTTTTTTCATATTAAGGCGTCTAGTTTTGATTTGATTTTGATTTGAGGTCTACTTCAAACTAGGTGCAATAACAATGCAATTTTATCAGATTTGAACAAACTTTAATTTAAAATAGCATCGATTGGGATAGGTTAAAATGCTTGACAAATATTTTGTCATTCCAGCAATCATATATTGTCTAGAAGGTATTTATTTTCAATAAAATTACAACCCTTGTTTGAATGTCGAAATCTCTGTAAATATAAGAAATGAAATTTACATAAAACAAAATTTTAGTTTGCTCTTCTTTAGAACTAGTATCGTCCGTATTCGTATGCCATTGAGTATCATTAAATTCAACAAATCTTTTTCCTGAAACGATCAGCCATAAAATATCTCAGGAAAAAAATGAAAGAGGCGAACAAACTAGGCATATGACTGCATGCTTCTTTTCTTATTAGCATTTTACCTCTGGTTAAATTTAATATCTTAAGCCGAAAATCTTATTAGCATCATGGCAGTTCCAATGACACTAACGTTGGCCATTTTGTGTTTTATTGCACACAGTACCGCCTTTCTTTTCCACGGGGACCACAATCCAGGACAAGCCACGACCATTGGACCACTAGGTAAAGATGGTACGCTCTCCCTTCTGGTTAACGATTTTTTGGATCTGAAAGCCCGAGTCATAAGCCAAGAGCACGAAATCCAAATCTTAAAGAACCAAAGAGCGTCTGAGGATAATGTTACTGCTGGTACTGTAAATAAGCTTATGTCAGAATATGTAGATATTAAAGCTGCATTTGGACTTATAAAACAAGAGTTTGACCGGAACAACAACCAAACAGGACTTCAAGCTCTCAAAGCGAGACAAGACAATATGGCGCAATCTATCCGATATTTAACACTATCTCTGGAAGGTCACGAAATGCATGATGAGGAGACAAATAGGACAACTTATCACGAAATTGGACAGCTAAATTCCAAATTGGTAAACGAAAACCACGTTTTGAATGAGGAGATTCTAAATTTAACAAACCGTGTGTCTGCAGAGTTCAACGCTCTTTTAACAGCACATGAGGCAAAACTCGCCACTTTAGGATCAGAAATAGCCAAACAGAAAACGAAATTAAACAATTTGAACAACACGCTTCTTATGTTTCATATTGGGGACCATAGTGAGTATAACGGCTTGGGGTAATAAATGTCTTTTTATATTTGATTACGAACTTAGATTTAAGAAAAATCTGATCTGAATGTCTAATCAGTAATATTTTTATTCTCGTAAATCTCTGCATTGATTTTAGAAATTCGACTAGCCGGGGGAGATTCAAATTCTGGCAGAGTGGAGGTTCTGTATCTCGGACAGTGGGGGACAGTGTGTGACGATGATTTTGACAGCAATGATGCTAAAGTTGTGTGTCGAATGCTCGGAAAAGCCACGTGAGTATAAATGATTATATTAGACGTCTTTCGATTTTTCAAAATCAATGCTTACAACATTAGAAAATAGGTTAATAATGTAAAATCGACAATTAAAAAAAAATATATTTCAGAAAGATGTTTAATAGATTAAATAGAATAAAAATCAAATTGAGCACTCATGATCATTTAATATTTTTATAGGGATTTGGGTGTAGATGATTGATTTAATACTTTGTTGCACAGTTTATTTAAGATACATTTTTTATTCATGTATCTTGTAAATTTATACTCAGTTGCAATAGTAGTATTTGACGTCAAATGTGACGCTATTGACTTAGAACGTTATTGTCTAAAGATAGCCATGACCAAGACCATTAAGCCCTCTTAACAATATTTATAATTTAACAACATGGATTAACGAAAGAAAAAAAGCTAAAAGAAAGTGTGTTTATATCAAAAAGATTTTACTTTCACCCCTACAACCATATTGTGTTCCTTGAAACAAGATAAACGTATTTCAAGATAAATACTAATCATCTACCCCTGCAATTACTGACCTCGTCTTGTAAATCCGTCTCGTAAATCTGTCTGTAATATATATATATATATATATATATATATATATATATATATATATATATATATATATATATATATATATATATATATTACTAGATAATATCCCCCGCAAGTGCGGGAATTAACTCTTTTTTTCTTACACGTGAAAGGGTATTTAGTGCGTCGAATCTCCTTATTTTGTTCTTTAAGTCAACTTTCACGATTATATCCACCTCTGTCCAAAAACAGAATTTCGCATAAAAAACTGTTTTGAAAAAAAAATCTGGGGAAAGGGTCACCCGCTTTCAACGTTTTATGCGTACATCATCTATCCATCTAGGCAGTTCATGATTTACAAATTAATGTAAAAGGTATACTGCTTTACCAATCTGTCGTGCTATAAAAATATATGAAATCCAAAACGCTATTTTATTATCTCATTTTACTTGCTATTTCGGGCGGGTTTACTGAAAATGAAAGTTGGTTTTTATTGTTTTTTATCAATAACTATTTATCTGATAACATTCAAATATAGCTTTTGGATATCATCTCACACGTGTTGAAATACTAAAGATATAAGCAGTTACTCTGGTGCAGGCGGTTTTATTTATAAGTAGGCCTATAAATGTTTAAGTCATTTAAGAGTTACGTAATAATTGTCATTGTTTATTGTTTTTTGATTGTTTCAAAATTGAAAGAACCAATGCTGTAGCATTTCACTCGGCACATTTTGGACGAGGAGCTGGTCCGATACATTTTGAGGATTTAGAGTGCACTGGATCTGAAATAGACTTGTTTCGCTGTAAGCGTCCGCCAATTGGGGTTCATGATTGTGGCCATAGTGAAGATGCTGGAGTACAATGTGGTATAAGCATTTCAAAGTATCTGTAAATATACGGAATAGTTTTCATTTCAAAATAATTTCAAACGAGTATAAATAGAAAATATATCACTCTCTTTTAATGAAAAATGACAATTCTGTTTTGGTTTTTCTGTACTAAATCTCAGAATTTTACAAAAAATTCCCATTATTACACAATCCATCATTACAGGATGAGACAAAACAGACAAAGAAAGAAAAAACAGAGAGATGCACCTACCGTATAAGATGCTCTATATGAATACATATTGGAATAAAAAATTGATATTGTGTTGTGTGACGTTTGAATGCGAATGCATACGATGTTTAAAATACTAATAAATTAAAATGAATGAGAACTTCTCTTTATTCAACTAGAAGGATATATTTCATTTTGCATAGCAAATAACCAACTGAATGACGTCACAGCTAATAACGATATCGTTTTGTTAAATGCATTCAGAGATCAATATTCATTTTAAGTAGAGTGAATGTACACAAATTAAAGAAACCATCTATGTAACGTTTAGTTGTTGCTGCATCGCATATCTTTGGTTGAAAATTCACGTAAATGTTTTTTATTTTTACTAGGACAGGGGTCTTTTGAGCACTATAATGTTCAAATGGTGACATATGTTGATATTAATGTGGAGTACAGTACGTTATAATAAATAAAATACTTTCACCAGTTTAGACTTTTCAAATTTTTCACAATATTTCACCAAAAAATACGTTTTAAAATTTTTTGGAAAGGTAAAACTTCTACAATTCTCACAGGGATTCGATCTCAGATTCGTAGAGGAACCTCTACACCACTGCACTAAGCTGTTAGGGGACAGCGTTGGGAAAGAAACTATTTATATAAAATTACACTTGATATTATTGTTTATTTCGATAAATAGTACGTCACGACATATGGAAGTCTCCCATTTCACCTTAATACATTATCCTTCTTTCAAAATGGGTAAAACATATAAATCATGAAAAAAAAACCCGAATCAATATAGAAGATTGTGAATGTTTTAATTATACAGGTGAATGTTTTCTATTATTAACACTTTTTTTGTTGTAAATCAAATAGTTCAACCAACGACATTTGTTGACCAATATTACAAGTCCGAGGCTAATTCTTATGGAACCCTCAGACGAGTTTATTTACAAGGTACATGTATGTGGCAACGCACTTTGAAAGAAAATACACACTTTGAAAAAAAAAATTCAAAGTAGGATATATGGAAGGATATAAATACAAGTATGTATACGCGAACTGGAATGATGCCGCCTGAATTGACAAAGAGAAATATCGGCATGCAGGGATTATTGTAACATATGCAAACAATAAGAATACGAACTTCAAGAAGAAATCAGGACAAATCTGTCTCATGCCAATTTTCAAGAGAGGAAATAAATAAAGCTTTTATATTTTTATGTCTTTTTATTGGTTATATTGATATAATGAGGGGTTACAAAACAACACGTGCATTTGTTTTCATAACCATGCCCCCATACTTGAGGGGCCGAAGGTTATGAAATAACACGTGATTTTGTTTTCATAACTGTAACCCCCCCTTAGAATAAGAAGAAAATCAAAGATTCTGCAGCGATTAGCTAGTAAACACTCAAATGAACAGAAAAAATATCCTTTGATTTTTCTGTTTGTAAAAATATGAGACTCGATTGAAAAGTGTATTTGTTTTACATGTACACGAAGTAATTAAATAAACAAAATGCAGACCTTGATTTACATTTTACCTTACAACCTTGTATACTGCACGGTGAATGCCTGAGTAACTATATGCATGTGTATCAGGACGACAGCGCTGAAGAAGGCTAATCTAAATAAAACCCAGAGACAATGAAGTGGTCGCTAGTTACTTAAAAGCGCCACGAATTAAAATCAAATCAAACAGGTGCGCGAAAAGTCAATGCTGGTCCATTGGACAGAGGAAAAGACCAGTGGTTCGTATAAATCTATTGATCTAATAATATAATATAAATCATGATAATATGAATGATAACAATTGATAATATAACAATTTTCTTTTTTCATGAATGTTAAATATTTGAATGGCAATTTTAAAAAGTGAGCGACCGTTATGCCTCAGGGTCCTAAAGAAAATTCCATTTGATTAATTATCACCGCGCAGCAGACGAATTGTTAAAGTTTTATTTCTAATTGAACGCATTTTTATTTACAAATTTATTTATTATTGTCTTTTTTTCTCTCTCCTTCTTAAAATTTAATTTATTGGTTTTTCTTTGAATACACGCTTGATTTTTTTTTTAATATTCCAAATCATTGTTGCATTCACACTGTTTAATACACATCCCTATGTAATTTACCGTCTAATGCAAATTCCACAGAGCGTAAAAAAAAACTCACTGTAATTCATACTTTTAAATTCTCCGAAAAATGAAAACAAATATTTATTACTAAAATAATATTGTATTCTTTTCAATGAACTTAATTTTGCTGCATGTGTATGTTTCGTCCTTTGAGTTTAAATATACATGAAATATGTACACCGACAGAGTTTTTATGAAGTTCTCTCAACTTTTAAACATTTCAAGACATTATTACACATTGCAGTCAATAAATATTTAGTCATTTTCAAGGCTGTTTGTCCATGCAGTTCAAGGCCATCCAAATAAGTAAAATAAATATATACTTTGTAGAAAATGGTTTATTTTATGACACACGATTACATGCGTATTCAAATAAAAAAAAAACATGCGGAAAAAAACGGATGCAAAAAATGCCACCTTGGCACAGGTATGATCATCTGACAGTTTTATACTTCAAGCAATTGCCCGAAACTCTTTTTAAAAGATATGTTTTGTTGACGTAGCACTTGCATACACGTAGGTAAACATCAAGATGGATTCCATTAGCGACCTGTTAGAAGATATCGTGAAGGAATGCGGTGGACTGGGGAAGTTTCAGGCCATTCTATTGGTCATCATGTTCGGGACAAAGGTCACAGTGACATGGAGCATGCTCATGATGACGTTCGGAGGCGCGACGCCCGATTGGTGGTGCAACATGCATAATGTGACGTCATCATCTGGTCAGAACAAGATGTCCAATTTTTCGACTATGCAGTTACTGAAACAATGTGCGCCACCTGCAAACATTTCCGGTTCCTGTGACTCGCGCAGCTATTCCTCAGACATGAATACTCTTGTCAGTGAGGTGAGCTATCAACTTCAATAAAATACATGTAAAGATCATTTTCAATGCAACAGTATGTCGACCATTTTCCGCACAAACAATTCGTATAACTTTTACAATGTGACAACTCAAATTTGCATTTTTAGTGCTCTATCAGCCGTTATATAAGAGTAATATGAATGTATTGATGTATACAAAACTCATGTGTCATATGGCCATGAGCATCAACGCATTTTACAATCATTAGATCATCAAGATAGACAAAGCACAAAGACAAACATTCTTTTTTTTAAATATCAGTGTGTTGGGTTTTTTTTAGCTGAATGTTAATACTTTACTGTTGAGTCTCCTAATTTCTTTGGTGATATGATTATAAATAAACCTGTCAATTAATTTCCCCCACTTATTCGAATATAATTTGAGTTCAAAGGTTTTTGTCGCATCGTTCAGTTAGGAAATAAAAATGTGTGTAAAAAAGAATTTATTAAATAAAATCTATGTCTCCGCAAAAGTTAAACCTAAACCATCAGTAACCCAAAAGTTAACTGAAAATTATGAAAAGATGACAGAATTGCAAACTTAACATATATCATTCAGTCAACTTCAGATGACTAAAGAACACCGTTTTATATTTAAAGTTTCATTGCAAAGGTGCGCCACATTTAAGGTTCTTATTTTTTACAGTTTGAATTAATCTGCGACAAAGACTGGATTGCCTCCACCATCACCACCATACAAATGGCGGGCCTCCTCATCAGCTCCCCAGTCGCCGGACAAATGGCGGATTCCCTGGGCCGGAAGCCCGCTTTCTTCCTCTCTCTTCTGGTCCTGACCGTCTGCAATCTTATCGCAGCCTTCTCCGTTTCCTGGGAGATGTTTGCTGCCTGTCGATTTTTGATCGGGTTCGGATGCGGGATGTATCTCACGACATTCTATTCCTTCATGCAAGAGTTCGTTCCCACAAGGTGGCGCTCTATGACTGCGGCAGTTCCGGGATGGGCCATTTTTGCGGCACTTTATGGTTTGTTTTCATGGTGGCTTCATGACTGGGAATACCTTCACTACGCCACGGCTATCGTCACCGCGCCATTTCTTTTAGGAATATTGTGAGTATTTGTATGAAAATGACAAAAGGAAACAACGTTCGCTAATATTGGTTGAAACTCCTATCTTGTCATTTAAACGATGAAATACAACTGAAAGTGGACCGGTTTTCATATCCCTATTACTTAGTTTTCCACACCTTTCAGTCAGCTGATTGAAGGCGAAGATTCATCTTGAGTGTCAACATAATTTAAAAATCATGATGTATGAAAACTTAAGATAATGAAATAAGAACAGTAACTGTTCCTTTCTTCCTCAGCATTTTGCCGGAGAGTTTCCGATGGTTAGTTTCTAACAACAAGGTGGCGGATGCAGAGAAAGTTATAAAACACATCGCCAAGTTAAACGGCAGAGAGACTCTGATATCTTGTATAGAAAGACTGCACAATATTGTAAAAACTGAAGATCTGACAACAAAAGTAAAAACACACACCCTAATAGACGTATTAAAAAGCAGAGATCTTCTGAAGAAATCGTTTTTCCTTTGGTCTAGCTGGTATGTATTGATTTAGATATTGCCTCAAAAGTTAAAATCTAATTTTTCGAATCCAAATACACATGCATATATTAGATGTATCATGGGGAAAGTATTAAGAGGCCTACAATTAATAGATATGATTCACAATTTTTAGTGCAATCCCCCACTTTTTGCATAGAACACTTAGTCTGTGATCATCATATAGGTGACTCGCATCCCTTATGTTAATCTGAAAATGTAACTGGGAGGTAACTAAAATGTGACTCAATGGCATTCAGTCACATTTCCATACATTTCAGTTACCTTTTAGTTGACTGAATAGCAGTGTTTTAACTATTGCCAACGACAGAGCTTGGTCATTAGGGAGGCGGGATGGTCAAAATAATTTTAAGATATGGTTTGTTTAGCTATAAACTATGATTTCGTGAAAAACAATCTAATTTTTTTTTATACAATTTGGGTATTTTGTTTGTGAAAAGTTGATTGAATATCAGCTTTTTAACTTGTAACAAAGACAGTGCTTGGTCACTAGGGAGTTTGGATGGCCAGCAAATTAACCATCAGAACTAACTAAATTTTTAAGATATATATTGTTTAGCTATAAACTATGATTTTGTGAACAAAATTATCACATTTTTTTTTTTTTTAGAATTTCTTTAGAATTTGTGTATTTTTCTATTTTTAAATGCAGTTCTCTTTTTCTAAAGGTGATCAATACAATCTAAAAATGGTCATGAACATCTGTCCCTCTTAAAAAGAAAAATGTTTTCTGTAGTAGTTCACGCCTTGGGTACTATCTTTTCTAGCGGGTTATGTAAATCATTTCTGCAGCATTTAATGCCTTCATAATCCAAATGAAACACCAACAAAAACCATATCACTCTAGGAGAGGATATACATAGGCTTTGCCTGTTTTCCAATCCTTTCGAACTCATTCAACAAAAGTTGCTTAACAAATAAATTCTAATATTTACATTTAACGATAAAATATTTCTAAATCACTCCATCAATAATACATGAAACAAAGATAAAAATACGCAAATTACTGTTTTTATCGATTAGCACGCTACATACACATGTTCTATGTAAGCCCTTGCTAGTGCGTGGAATTCATCGTTCAAGAAATTATTCACGCAAAAAAAAAAAAACGTACAAAAACGTCATAACGAACGTTATTAACATTGTTTATAATAGCTACTTAAAAAAAAACATTTGATAGTTATTTGGATGTAGTATTTAAGGCCTAGGTTTTCGGAATGGAAATAATCATACTAGAAGAGAATCGAGCATAATTGAAGTATTATTTTGTAAACAGGCGTTATAAATTCGATTTACTTGTTTAAAGAATTAAATCGCTTTATTAGAGATGCCATTCTTTTTGGGGGCTTTGAAATGAGCAATGTGAACAGGATATACCCCAGAAGCATAATATATAACGTTATCAACTTTAATGTTGTAACTAATTAGCATGTAAACAGACTCCATATCATAACACAATCTCATAAAAAAAACATTTGCTTCACAAAAACATATGTAGGAAAATACAAATGTAACAACGTTAATAGATGTATCAAAGATCCATATATATGAAATGCATCAATATGTTTTAAAAACTTATATATAATAATTATGTTAAAAGATATTAAAAAAAAGGTGGAACAGTACAATTATGTACTACGATAAGTTCATTCCGAATTTTTCTTACTATTTAAATAGATGCGTGGAGTTTTATATGTGGACTAGTTAATAAACAATTTTTACAAACTTTTAATTAAGAAAATATCATGATTAACACTTACGCTGTGCAGGGACAAACTCCACCATGATAAAGCTTGCCAATAAAGAGACATAAAACATATGAAGCACGCTCGGAAGCACATGGGCGAGACCGATCATTAACTAGAGTTCAACCACGGTAGTAAGGAAAACTTGTGGTGCGCATGCCTGTGTTAGAACGCACATTGTTCGATGTCTGGTTTAAAAAATGAAAAAAATGTAAATTTCTACTCATAATTTTATTGTTCATGAAAAAAGAAGGTAAATACCTGGTAAACACATTGAATCATATGTGTGTGCCCTAAAATTCAACACATTGCATGTTGTGCTGATTAAAATAAGCAAAATTAGGAGGTTTCGCTTTCCACCGCAATTTCTAAACTACCTGATTATAGACAGACCAGAGTCTCTCCGTATCGGACAATGGTTCAATTTTAGTCATACTAAAGTGAGTTCAATCTCATTTTAGTCGAACTACGGCGACCGTATTTAATGATCGAACTCGCTCCATGCTGATGCTATCGCAAAACGTTTGTACAACGTTCCTATATCAAAAAGAATAAATACAAAAACCGGACAAATTTGAAAATCATTCCGGAGACGGAACAGTTTCACAAACATCTCTTGTTGTTCCATTTCTCAATTACATCGTCTGAATCTTATTAAGTGATTAATTTACAGCCATGCCTAATAAAAATATGAAGATAAATGGAAATTTCAAGGAAGAGACTTTTGATGGGATTACTGCATTCCCCCTACTTTGGGTTAGCGTTTTGACAATTTACGAGAATACTGTAGCGGCGTAGGTCAAAATTTGAGCAAGATACTACACTTGTGGAGACAAGCACCAAATTTTGCATGACGGTTCCTTGAACATAACTTGATTAAAAAATATCGTTGGCCATTCAAGTTTTGGCCCTTTTAAAGATGGCCGCCTCTTATTTCAAAATGGCGTCTTTTTTCATAATGTTTTCATGATACTTAAAATATTTCTGGGCAATACTTTTCTTTTCTGTGAAATTATGAAAAAGAGTTTGTTGTATGATATAATTTGAGGTTCATTCCAAATATGAACATTCTGCGCATGCGTTTAAAATATGCTGTAGTTTAGTTTTGAATGTACATGTACATGATCGAATCGTCTGAGCAGTTGCAGCTGTAAAGAGCAATGCAAAATAATTCGGACTTGAAACATTTGCAATTCCCAGAACAACTAATATTACCTGAACATTTCAGTAGTTTTGTTACATGAAGCCGCAATTGGTGGTAAGGATTTCCCTCATGAAAACGAAAAACCGCAATCTTTATCCCAACTGGAAGATGGGATAGTGTGGTTTGTCACATACATAGTCACTGACCCAGTGTATGTTCAGCTTGCAATACAGACCTCTTAATTTTCTCTACAAGAGCAGCTCTTGAGGAATCGAGGGATGCCATTGTATGGTCGCTGCTTACGAGCAAAGACGAGCAAAGGCGGATGTCATTTACTTTATTGGCAGTGCTGGACCGAACGTAGATGATGACTAGAAGTTCTTCTAGTTTATTGATTATATGTTCTGTCACACTATCACAAGGAAAACTTAAGGATCTGAAAACCTCTGTCACGTTTTCAAACACATTCAGCATGCCATGCTTGACAGTCATTTTACCTGTCTCAACAAATGCGGAATCGGTATCACAATCCGTGAATGCATGAAAGAATGACAATGCATTTGATCGTGGACCCAGTGATCTAACAATGTCATGAATTGGTATCCATCGCAAATCCTTGCCCTTTCAAAATGTTACCCATAACTCATCAACTTTTAAATCACCAAAAACAACCACACCAATAACAACAACAATCTGTATCCGAGCTTACTGTGATGATTGAATTGATACTACCCAATGCAGCATTTTTTTGCATTAGCATTGTTTTGCATTTTTTTCATTGTTACAACTATAGTAGTTTCTGTTGTAATAGTTGCAGATACGATTTGGTCTGTTTAAATCCAAATTGTCTTGTTTTGTTCTCGTTAAACCGAAGAAAAGTGGTCAAAGAGTTTGGCGGTCTAGTGTTTCTAGTAATTTCCTTTTAGATCTTAAGCCTTGCTTTCTTCTTCTTTCACCCTTATGCTTATGACTATCATCTTTGTAAACATCGAACATATCTACTCTCCAATGACCTTGCGCAAGAGAAGTGATGTGCGTTAGGATACTGTCATTGACATAGTTATCCAAGTTATCCAAGGGTTGACATTGTTTGGTTGTTTTGAGTGAAGCAACTGTCGGTACACTGTTTGGCAATACTTGACTAGCTTAAAAAATAGGGCATCGACTGAGATTTCACACCAGTATTCAAAAAACATTATTGAAAAGCAATGGGGGGAATTTCTGATTTTCATTTTCCGAAAATTCTTGTAAATCAAATTGCTTACTCTGACAGGAAATAAGAGTTTAGAAAACAGGCTACAGTCATCTTCTACATTTGCCAACTATGACTTTGAAGAATCAGCTTTTTGTTTGGAAACTTTTTCATTAGAAAAACTGAATCACTGAAGTTTTCAAGCATAGCCATTGCACAAGTACATGAGCAGAACAATGAAATTGTAAAATGCGATGAGGCGATATTGCTAACTGAGAACGAATCTAGAAGGAAGGTAGACTTAAAACTCTTTTCGAGGAAAATTGAACTATTGGGTTTTAGCAGACAAAATCGTATCTGCAACTATTACGATAGAAACTACAATAGTTGTTACAAAGTAAAAAATGTTGTCAGTAACAGAGCTATAGATACAGACTTTGTCTCACCTTGTAGAGAGGACACCAATGTAATCCTTTCATATTTTTTCAAATTTTTAAATCTTCAAAATAAGTCTGTAGCTTCGTAGTTCGACAGCTGTTCTGAGTGATTAAAAAGGCATTCACATGTTTTTGTATGCATACTTTTCAGACAAAATGACATGAAGGACTTCATATTTATTGCTTTTACATCTTTTGGCAACCGTTTTGGCCAGTTTCGGACAGAAACAAGCCAGTTCAAGAAATGTTTATATTCTATATTCAAATGTAAAAGACTGCCGCACATCCCCCTTAAAAGTTAGTGAGTTATGGGTGACATTTAGAAAGGGCAAGGAATTGCAATGAATACCAATTCATGATATTGTTAAATCACTGGGTGCAAGATCAAAAGCACTGTTATTCTTTCATGCATTTACGGATTGTAATACAGAGTATGCATTTGTTGGGACAGGTAAAATAAGGGCAAAGCAGGCTGAAATGTGTTGAGAACGTTACAGAGGTATTTAGATTCTAAGGATTTCCTTATGATAGTGTGACAGAACGTATGATCAATTTGTAGACATCATGTACGTTCGGTCCTGCACTGCCAATAAAGTAAAAGACACGCGCCTTGACCTCTTTGCTCGTAAGCAGCGACCATGTTATGGCATCCCTCGATTCCTCAATAGCTGCTCTTGCAGAGCATATTAAGAGATCTGTATTGCAAGCTGAACAGTACATTAAGTCAGTCACTATGCAAATGACAAACCTCACCATTCCTACCAGATGGGGTTGGGATAAAGATTGCGGTTTTGGGATTTCCCATTAGACATCCTTACCACTAATTGCAGCTTCATGTCAAGAACTACTGAATTATGTAATATTAGTTGTTCTGGGAATTGCAAATGTTTCAAGTCCGAATTATTTTGCATTGCTCTTTACAGCTGCAACTGCTCAGACGATTAGATAATGTTCATTCAAAAATGAACTGCAGCATGTTTTAAAACGCATGCGCAGAGTGTTCATATTTGGAATGAACCCCAAATTACATCATGCAACAAATTCTTATTCATAAATTCACAGATAATAAAAATATTACCCAGAAATATTTAAAATATCATGAAAAAAATATGAAAAAAGACGCCATTTTGAGATAAGAGGCGGCCATCTTGAAAATGACCAAAACTTGAATGGCCAACATATTTTTTAATCAAATAATGTTCAACGAACTTTCATGCAAAATTTGGTGCTTGTCTCTACAAGTGAAATATTTCCCCCCACTATCCGCTACACTATAATGGGTATTCCATTTAAATCTTTATTCTTTTTTTATTGTAAACATTTCGGATAAGTCCCTTCCCCCTCACCATCACCAAATTTTTTTTTATTTTAAGTTAATGTTTTAAAAATATACAAGTGTTTGGTTTTTATTGAATATTTAAATCGAATAGTTCAACCTACAACAGTGTGATGACCAATATAATTTTACATGTCCGAGGCTAAGATTTATGGAATCGTCAGAGATGATTTATCTACAAGGCATGCTTAAATTGTCAGCAGTAAATAATTAACACCTGTCGATCAGCTAAAGGAATAAACACAGTCTAATTCAAATAAAACACAGATCATATATTGAGGGCATTTTGTTCTGCACACGCCTAAAAAAATTAACCCTTTCATCAATCTCAAGTTTGGTTCGATCTGTGTATTAAGATAAAGAAAAGGGAAATATCGTGATGAAGGATACAAATACAAGTCTACGACGTTCTGGAATGATGCCGGGTGAATTTTAAAAAGAGAAATAACAACATACAAGGGATAATTGTAAAATATTTGCAAACAATAACTTAAATGTAACCATAAAGTACGAACAACAATTATTAAGGATTGAAGAAGAAATCAAGACAAATCGGTCGCATGGAAATTTTCAAGAGAGGAAATAAATATGATTTTTATACTACGCTTTATATCTTTTGTATGTCTTTTTTATTGGCTATCTTGATATATTGAGGGATAACAAAACAACACGTGCATTTGTTTTTATACCATGCTTCCGTGCTTGTGCGGCCAGCGGTTATAAAACGTGATTTTGTTTTCATAATTGTAACCCCCTCTTAAAATAAGAAGAAAATCAAAGAATCTGCAGAAACAGATAGAAAACATTCATATGAAAAGAAAAACAAAATATCCATTGAATTTTTTGTTTAAAAAACATGAGATGTAAAAATATTAACTGAAAGAACTCCTTTGACAAATTGCTATTGTAATTTTCATAAATGCCTGTGGTAACGATGTCGATCCATAAACATTCTGTTTACAGGCCTAATGATTTATTTATCCCCTGCAATCAATATTTTAAGAAAATGAATGACTAAAATTTAAAATTTCGTATAACAAAATAATTGTTTTTTAGGCCTAAATTATGTTTTCATTACTATATCTAATAGATATCTCGGCACAAGTCAGTTAGTTTGAGCACATAGAAAAAGTAGTGACCTAGATTATTTATACGCTACTGTGACCTCCTGACCCATAATGATGGTTTGCAGGAATAACATACGCAAACAGTGTTAAATAAGGGAAAACATTTGCAAGTGTAAATTTTCAAATTGTTGACTCTTTAAACGTTTTTACCAAAGTTATAAATGCATTGTAACTACTTTCAAAGAGAAATTATTCTTTTTTCTCCACCAAATACATCAACTAACAAAATTAAATCCCGTGCAAATCATTTTCATACTTATTGTTAGGCTATTACTACTGATATTATAATCATCAAAGTGTCTAAATATTTTCCCGTTTCCCCGAATACGACAAAGAGAAGGAGTGACCGCTCAGCAGAGGATGCTCCTAGGCACCAGATCCTACCTCTAATATTTGTAAAGGTCTGTGTTTGCTCTGCTATTGCTTAGTAATTTTCTTTTGGATTTTTAATTTTGAACACTGTTCGCTATCACTTTTTTTAATGCATACATTGTTTAATTCTGGTTGAAACTCAACATTTGTTTTGAATAAAGGTAGGTATTAGATATTTAATATTTTATTTTATACGGAACAAATAGAAAAATTTCTAAACAACTCTTTTAACAACTCTTTTAATAATGATTTAAAAACAAATAATGATGTCGAAATGTTTTAACTCCAAGGCACCATATTAACACACCATTTAAGTTGATGTTAAAGAGATTAAGCGAATTTACTTTATTAGTACCTCATTATGCCTCGTTAAGACACAATTTTAAATGTAAATCTTAATAGTTTCGCTATTGCTTTTTTGGCTGTTTTTCTTTACAAATATTCATATTTTACATGAAACATGATATCACAGAAAATTAACAAAACAAAACCAGAAAAAAACATACAAATGTGTTTTGATTTGTGATTGAATATGAATTCTAATAAATTGGGTGTAACGTATATACATTTCTGTCCACAATATATAAGTTTGCATATATAAATAATTCATATGCTGCCATTTTATTTAGTTATTTTTAATGCTTATTTGTGTGACCTAGAATTTCGCATGGATGTTGCCTAAACAAAGACATTATTTTCAACATAAACCGATTGATATCTTTTATGTAAGTCAAGTGTTCATACGATAAGAAATGATAAACACATATTTTTGTTTTCATTTTAGTTTACATCATAATGACTGAAGTATCTTGTTTTTTTTGTGATGATATGAGTTTAACATCAAAATTAAATAGGTTGTTAGCTTGCCTAAAAATACTTTAGATATACAATAAATCTTTAGAGCTGAAAACCCCAATCAGAAAACCTACTCAATTCCCTCATGTATTTGACGAGGGAAAGAGAATCTTTAGTAGTCTTTCTATAACCAAAGTAATAAAGGTATTACAATTTTTTACTGAAAGATAGATAATTATTTTTGTTAATATGTTTGGAAAAAAAATCAAGAATATCACTATATGATAATTGATGATTATATTTCACAAAATACACATTTTAAGGCTAATAATTGTCTTTTCCCATCTGTATGATAAAAAGAGAGCATCATAAGAATGTATGTTGAATAAATGTTTTATGAAATATAAACTTTTTTTAACTACGAACTTATAAAAACTAGTCAACCATTCTCATATATCTTACATATTTTATGGAACAGGGGGGTGGCAAATATACATAAAGATGTTTTTAAAGATGTTTGATGACTTTGTACAGTACTAATGCTATGTTGTTGTTACGACCCAAAGATTGTTTGTAGGCCTTTTAACATTTACACAAACGCATTCATAAATATAGTGAATGTGCACTTGAAATTAATAACAATTGATTCATAAGGAAGATTAATACAAATGACATTTAAAAAGAAAAAAACAAAACCCATCACCTAAAAACTGCATTCACAAGTTTAAACATTAACAGCGACGTTTTCATCAATCACATTTGAAATATACGATTAAGTGGAGGTGGTTCGGGTGACAGGGTGGTGGGTAGAGTTATGGGAACGTCGGTAACAGTGTGTGGTGACAGATTTTAGCAAGATGCTATGGCAAAGCACGTTATAACCGGCTTTATTTTTACGTCAAAAATCAATTTGTCCGATGAATACAAAATATCGAATGAAAAAGAAACGATTTAAAGTTAATATCATGTTGATTCCGTTACTGTTTGAAATTAAAAGAGCCATGCATCTGCATATGTCAGCACTTTGGTGAAGGAGGCGGGCCTATTTTGTTCGCACTGGATATGAAAGTAACTTGTTTGATTGTGGTAATCAAGCTATTGACCTCATAACTGTTATCATAGTGAAGATGCAGGCGTGACCTGTGGTAAGGTACGATGGATTTGATATGATATAAGTTGCATGGTGACCATTACAACTTGAATGCATCTTTTTTCTCGATTAAAAAACAATAATATTTCTTGAAAGTTTTATACAGTTTTGTAGCCAAGTAGAATAAGCAACTTCTTTTTAACCTAATATTCTACGTTATAACTATTTAATATGATAATAAAAACGCGTCCGGAGAGCAAAATACATATATGTTTGACAAAAAGGTTTGTAAGATTGATAAAAGGTTTGTTTTAGACGTGAATATTCAGTTTGGTCTTACATGTAATGGTCTTTGAAATCTAGAGCAACACATGATAAATCCAATTGTTCTTTCTAAATTGCTTTCTTGTTTAAATTCAACTACTTTAAAGTACCTGATATGGATGGTAAAAAAAACTGTGTGAGGTTTGTATCCTATTTATTTTTTTTATAATTTTGATCAATCGTTACAAAATTTAATATTGCATTTTCGAATGTATTTGATCCATTAAATAGGATTCGATATAAACAATAATTTAGGCATAAGCTTAATACGATGCCTTAGAGTAATTGGAAGGATAAATGAAAAGCCTAGCAAGTTTTGAATAATGATATAAAGCATTTCAATAAATACTCTAAATAAGTTAATCGTAAACTATTTTTTGTTTGACTTTCACGGGATAAAATTGGAAAAAAATGAAGAAAAGAAAATGACAAAAAAGGAGCCCGTTTAAGATGTATCTTTCAAACTAATTATTTCAATTTTGACACTAAACTTTTATTTTTCTTACCTCTAGTGAATGCAAAAATATATAAAAAAAAATTTCAATTTTTTCATTGATTGCATATAGTGCAGTGTCATTTTGTTATCTTGTGATATCAAGATGATGAGTTTGTGCAATTGTATAGCATTGAATCGTGATTATTTAGGTATACAGTCTCATAACTGCAGCGGTGTGTGCATACAAATTGAGTAACGCGCGTTAGCGCGTTATGAAAATTTGTATGCAAGCATCGCGTCAGTTATGAGACTGTGTACTTCAAAAAATCATGAATCAAGTATTTAGAAACCTTAAATTAGGTTGGCTTGTCTTGTAAATATATTGTAACAGAATTGTACTAATACATCCACACGTATAGACATTGTATGGGAGTTACGGTAGTCAACTTTCGTGTAAATATTATAGTTAAAATAGGTGAAGTATTTCAAAAGAGAAAATACTGCAGCATGTATTTGGTTTTATTCCTGTGTACACATGTTTTAGTTATGTATAATTAAAACATTCTATAAGTATATATACAATTGTTTTGAAGACATGAGTCACACATATTTTTTTTCGTTTCATGTGACACAGTTATCGTTATATATTGTTTCCGTTTGTTTGCGATTTTTTCTAGCTGTGGTATATAAATACTCTTCTAGTGTTAAAACAAAAACCCTGCATCTATTGAACTTATTAAGCACAAAAAATGTATTTTAATATAAACTGAACATTAAATTCGGTAAATAGAAGACATGGTTCGCGACATTCAATTTCCTGGATCTTGTCCATTAATCAAAGTACTGAATAACTGACGGGAGTTGATTTTGTCGATTTTTATTTATTTTAAAATCAATGATATATTATTTTGCATGACAAGTACATGTAGTTCCTAATTTGAATTACGCACATTTTTATAAAATGAATTTTTGGACTTTTTCGACAAGAGTGTCGAGAAACCCCCATATGAATCATGTTAAATAATATTTAATGACAAAATAATTCAATCGAAAATTGTATGGATCCAAGCAATATTGAACTCTAGTCTCGTTCAACCAAATGCTCGGCTGACACAGTAAATCTCCGACAAGGATTTACAGGGACAGCTGAGCATTGAGTTGATCGAGACTATATTGAACCCCGGCGTAGGAATACATACGACTACAAAAAATATTCAAATTGTTTGAACCATTTGAAATCTGACTATTTTCAAGGTAATCAACCAAATGCTCGGCTGACACAGTAAATCTCCGACAAGGATTTACAGGGACAGCCGAGCATTGAGTTGATCGAGACTATATTGAACTCTGGCGTAGGAATACATACGACTAAAAAAAATATTTAAATTGTTTGTACCATTTAAAATCTGACTATTTTCAAGGTATTTATAAATAAGTTTCCTTGAAAAGCAATGCTTCAGCATACATTACATTGAATTTATCGATTAGTTTCAAGAACTAAGTCTTGATTTGTGCTGAGGTCCAAACACTGTTTCACTTTCGGTTTGTCTGAGTAACTGCATAGGAGAGTTGATTAAAATAATCTCCCAAAAAAATAAAAATGTGCTTAGTATCATACAATAGTTACACAAAACATATTTAATTTTATTTTAAAAACCACACACAACTAATGTAGACCCAAGGACGCTAGCAATGATTATCTAAATTAACCTTGCAATGATAACCATTTTAAAACGATAAAATTCATACAGTTTGGAAGTTTCTCGTAGAATCTGAAATTGCTTTCTCTGAAAAATAATGTGAATTTAAGAAAAAAAAAATTGATGTTTAACCTGATAATGCGTAAAAAAAAACCGACGCCAATTTTCCCTCATCCAACAACTATGTTCTCTTTATGAAAGTCAATTGCAAGATATGGTATTGAGAAGGACGTGGGGTATGATAAGAAAAGATAATCAGATAACTTGATTTGTTTTGTTCCTTAGCTCACCAAAATAACCTGTGTGTTTCCGATTAAATTGCTCTAAAATGTAATTGAAATTGGGCGTTAGCTCACCTGTTAGACGTTTAATATGGAATCAGACAAGAAAGAAGTCAGATTAACACCAATGATTGTTTCTTTTAAGTTAGAATTGTCCCGCAGTTATTTTTAATTATATTTTGGCGTCTTGTATGATTTGATTTCGATTTCAGGTCATATTCCAAATTTGGTGCAATTTTGATGAAAATCTTTTATTCAAAATATGCATCGATTGTAATTATCTATATGCTTGCATATTTGAATTCCAGCTACTTTGTAACCCGAATACATCAGCAAAGTATTTAATTGTCATAAAAATGCATGTCTGGTTTAAATTTTGAAAACTATGTAAATTGAAAGAAATGAATAGAAATGAAGTTAACATGAAATTAGGATTTCATTTCATTTGTTTTCTTTTTCAGAACTAGTGTCGTACTTATTCCTGTGTTATTGAATATAATTGAATTCAATAATCTTATTTTTAAAATAACAGCTTCAAAATATCTCAGAGAAAAATGTAACAGGCGATCAAACTACGCACATGCCTGCATGCCTCTTCTCTTATCAACATGTGACCTCTTGTTAAATTTAAACATCATACACCAAAAGCATCATTATAATCATGGGAGTTACAATGATACTTACGATTTTTATTTTGTGTTTTTTTTCACATAACTATGCTCTACTCTTTCACGGAGACAACATTCCAGGACACTCTACAACCAATGGGCCGATAGGAAAAGAAACCACGCTTTCTCTCTTGATGCAAGAGATTTTGGATTTAAAAGCCCAAGATAAAAGTCAAGAGCAAGAAATCCAAACGTTGAAAAACCAAACATTGTCAAAGGACAATGTAACTGCTAGTACTGTGAATAAGCTCGCGTCTGAATACATGGACATGAAAAATGCATTTGGATTAATGAAACAAAAAATTGATCAAAACAATAGTCAGACAGAACTACAAACCCTCAAATCAAGGCTGGACACTATTGCGCAATCCATTCGATACTTGACCTTGTCTCTACAAAGTCACGAGATTCATGATGAGGAGACAAACATGACAATTTATCGCGAATTCGAACATATCGTCATGATCAGTTATAAGTTGATGAATGAAATTCAAAAAGTGCACAATTATACTGTCAAAGGACAATGTAACTGCTAGTACTGTGAATAAGCTCGCGTCTGAATACATGGACATGAAAAATGCATTTGGATTAATGAAACAAAAAATTGATCAAAACAATAGTCAGACAGAACTACAAACCCTCAAATCAAGGCTGGACACTATTGCGCAATCCATTCGATACTTGACCTTGTCTCTACAAAGTCAAGAGATTCATGATGAGGAGACAAACATGACAATTTATCGCGAATTCGAACATATCGTCATGATCAGTTATAAGTTGATGAATGAAATTCAAAAAGTGCACAATTATACTGTAAGCGAATCTAAGGACATTCACGACCTTTTGACAGTACAGCAGGGAAGAATCCTCACACTGAGATCAGAGCTAGCATCATTAAAACATTTAAACTCAAAGCTGATGAATGAAAATCAAAAATTGCACGAGGAGATCCTGAATTTAACAAATATCGAGTCTTCAGACATCCAGCGACTCGAAACAATACAGCAAACAACATTCACATCATTGGGGTCAGAAATAGCAACACAGAAAACTAAACTGAGAAATTTGAACAACAATCTTCTTCTTCATTTCGATTATAGTAAGTATCATATTATTGCTGGACTGTTTGTTTAAATGATCAACTTTTAAAGTGACGTCTTTTTCAATCATTGATTTAAAAAATTGAATTTTTATGGAAGTACGTTATTTCTTATGTCAATATAGTACATTTTCGATCGTAAAGTCTAACAACTTATAATAGTTAATGATGCTTCAAGCAATTGCTAAGCTTAAAGAGAAACCTATCAAAATAAATTGAATATGCGTGATGAATTAAATATCTTGAATAGCATAACCAAGCACGAACAATCAAACTGAAGAGTGCTTAACTGATATTTATGTAATGATAATGATCAAGCTCCATATTTCACGTACAAGAACCAGCATCCTCACATGAATGAACTAAACTAGTATAAACATGGCATTGTGTTGTTTTTATTCTTTACATTTTTGTACAATTGCTCTACGAAGTTATTTTCTCTCTCTCTCTCTCTCTCTCTCTCTCTCTCTCTCTCTCTCTCTCTCTCTCTCTCTCTCTCTCTCTCTCTCTGTTATTATCTAACAATTTATAACGGAGGTTATCATTTAAAAGAAATTACTGAAAATACAGTCTAAGGACTTTGATATAATTGCATAATCAAAATTTAGGAATCCGGTTGGTTGGTGGGAGTTCAAACTCTGACAGAGTGGAAATTCTTTATTTTGGACAATGGGGAACAGTTTGTGATGACAATTTTGATAACAATGCTGCTGAAGTTGTTTGCCGAATGCTGAGAAAGAGCACGTGAGTATATGTAGAAAATTATGACTTTTGATTAATGTTCCTGTTCCTTATCATCGAAAAAACATAAAAAACAATTTCTTCATACGTTCCATTTAAATACAGCTTTAAGTTTCCAACATAATACATAGTAACTATGTCGAATAATTAATTCATACACATGGTACGCATATACCGTTAGCAAATTTCACAGATGAATCGTAATAAAAGCAAATCTTGCTACATGCAGTCGAGATTCCTGCTTGTGTTTATTTTGGTTCTGTGCAGTGCATGTCATGTTTATTCAAATCACAAACTTTTATTTTCTTTCTCTTTTCTTACAAAATGAAAGAACGAATGTTGTAATATATGGCAATGCACATTTTGGAAGTGGAACTGGTCCTATATATTTTGACGAATTAGTGTGCAGTGGATATGAATCTGACTGGTTCAGTTGTCAGCATCCTCCACTTGGGGTTCATAATTGCGACCATGATGAAGATGCTGGAGTACAGTGTGGTAAGAACAATTCAAAGTATTTTAAAATCTGCGGAAAAATGTTCTTATAAATTGTTTTTAAAAATCATTACTACGAAATAAACAAACAATTTTGTACTGTTTTTGAATTAGACTTTATGACATTTTTTGCCCTAAGTTCATAAATAGAATATTCAATACAGCAAAGTTATCTGTTTTAGGTTGACTGGACAACCACTGTTGAAAGAGAAATATAGAAAGAGAACTTAAAAGATACCAAAGTTAAAAAAAATTGTTATTGAAATTATTAGATAATGCCATTTTTGTAATAAATGTATAACAAGTGGCCGTTTATTCCAAGTGCTTTTGTTATCAACTCGTTTGTAAACGTTTTTGAAATTTGTAATGTTAGAGTTTTTGATCAATAAAATAGGTACACTTTTCATTCTTTTTTATTATATACAAGTGTGCACATTTAAAATACTAGAAAAACAAAAATGAAATAATGACAGAATAGCGCAAGAAAGTAAAACAAAAAGTATGTTTTACCGAAGGTATGTTTAAAGATATGAGAAAGGTTTTACCTAAAAGTTGTCTACCTATTCGGTTGTCAAAGTTCATAGAAGCTGAGTTGAAATAAAGTTTACAGTTTTCGCTGGGCACCATACATTATGACTGAACAAAAAAAAGCCGATTGACTTGTTGTTCAAAGACAACAGATAAAGAAATGCAATTTTTTGGTTCGAGGATCTTTCCGAAATTTTTTTATATAAAATCCCGGCTTTACCGAAAAAGTACGAGAAACTGCCCAGTATCATGCAATCGTGTGGCGCGTTTTAGACAAAGTATGCCTAATTCCAGCCAAAAACCAAAGTACTGCACCTACTGAAAGACGAGGTCTTGAAAGTTGGAATAAATAATTGTCCACATGTCCTTCGCATATGCTTCAAAACGTTATGAGTTGGAGTTGGGTGTTTCAATTTATGCTAAAATTCAACTTTCATTCTGATGTTTTGTCTGAATTTTTTCAGCAAGGACAGTTCTTCAAATTTCTAGAAATTAGGCACAATGGTATGTTGGTTAAAACTGGGTGGGGGGGGGGGGGCTAAGGAAACAACAAACCTAGCGGGAAGATGAAAACGTTTATATTTATTTATATTATCATGATAATAAAATATTAACATTCTGATATACGGAAAATAAGAACCCAAAGTAGGTATCCATTTTACAAAATTTATGAAAAAAACAGCAGTATTCCGCGTGGTCTGGAGTCGGTGGTGCTAACGCTTTTAGCGACGATCTCCAACTCAAATTTTCTTTTACCAAAGTTATCATTTGTTTATAGATAACAAACACAAAGCGCTTAAAAGGCTAGCCACGTTCGCGATTTTGATTTTTTTTAGACCGGCTCATCTGTCATGGACGGTTTTCTGCCCACGATTCACGCAAAATGGATATTTAAAAAAAAATAGATGTGATTTTTACAAATTGTCATGCGTGTCCTCTTTCAATTTGACTTTTTTCGAAAAGCTACATGTCTACAGCCTCTAGTTAAAAAAAAAAATACAAATTTAGAAAAGAAACACCAAGTTTCAAATATATATATATATATATATATATATATATATATATATATATATATATATATATATATATATATATATATATATGTTAATTAGAGCGGTGACCGCTTACTGCTAGGAGAGTGGGTTCCATAGGTCGAGAGTTCAAGCCCCGGCCGGGGCGGAGGTGGAGCTCCAATATAGTGAAATTCCCTGTACTGTATGTATATCTATATCATTAAATTTGGGCAGGTATATGTCAATTTGAGAGTTATTACATTGTTTGTGCTTATTATTTATGTATATATCTATGCAATGTGTATCGTTCCGATCCTTTCAAATTGTCGTTTAACTGAAAACCACCTGTATCTCAAGCTGCCGTGTAGTGCGCGGCCAGCGCTCTGGGGTATGTTCGTCATCGAAAGCAAGATTTTTGTCCTGCCTAGATGGCCGAGTGGTTAGAGCAGTGGCAGCTCACTGCTAGGAGAGTGGGCTCAATAGGTCGAGAGTTCAAGCCCCGGTCGGGGCGGAGGTGGACCTCCATTATAGTCAATTTCCATGATGTATCCACCTTTCCAAATGTATAATATGTATTACTTTTGCTTTATTAAAGTAAAAACTAAATGTAGTGTAATTATAATTAGAAGAGTGAATATACGAGAAGGTAAATTCAGAATTACTGTTTTTGTAATTTGAATTTATAGGTATATAATTCCATTCTATGCATAGAGATGACCAACATTCATATTGCAGGTAGACTAACAGCTTTCTAGACAAAAAAAATGAAGAAATCATCCATGTAAAAGAGCTGTAAAAATGTTAAGCTCGCATGAAGTTCGGTTGTATTCAGGTGAAATTATTATGTTTTAAAAAAAATACAAAATGCAGAATACGTTTTAAATTTTACTGTGGCTGTAGAAATGCAACGGCTTGATGTACGTCTCAGCCTTCAACTTCTCTAATATTTCATGAACTCGTCCTTTAACAAAATGGACAAGAACTGTGTGCATTTAGTCACTTAACTCATTTTACAAATTGCTGCAACGAATAACCATTCTCCCACCAGATATCGTGCTTTGGTAAGAGAATGCTTATAAACCCAAGGAAGAAATATTTAAAGCAATTATAAAGGTATTTTATTTAATTGAGAATTTGGATCATATATAGAGAACGTACAATGATTTAAAAGACGTGTTTTTAAAACTTATATGTACTAAATTACTTGATAACTTTATGCACTCTTTTCATTAGCGTATATTCAATTGATGTGTTCTAAGGCCCCAGCGGACACGGGTCACGAGACCCCGTCTAAAAATAATCTAAATCCAAATGATCTAAATTCAAATTGCAAGAATAAACATTAATTTTATTTTAAGCAATACAATTTATACATTCTGAACGTCAAATGTAAAATTTTCAGAAAATAATGTGAGTGTACGAAAAACAGAAAAATAGTAAATATTGATATCCATCCGAATAATGCGTTAATAAAAGACGCAATATTCTCTAAATCAACCTCTTTGTTCTTTTTATGTACGTCAAGTACTAGACATAACAAGATTCGATATAAAGACGGAGAAAGAATACGATAAGAAATGATAAGCAGATAGTTTAATTTGTTTTGTTCTTTAGGTGATTAAAATAACCTGCTTGATTCTGATAAAATGACTTTAAAATCCAATAGAAATAGATCGTTAGCTCGCCTGTAAACCGCAGACAGGGAAGAGGTTTGAAGAGGTTGAGGTGAATTATTCCTTTTGATTTAGAATTTCCCTACAGATTTTTTTTTTCATATTAAGGCGTCTAGTTTTGATTTGATTTTGATTTGAGGTCTACTTCAAACTAGGTGCAATAACAATGCAATTTTATCAGATTTGAACAAACTTTAATTTAAAATAGCATCGATTGGGATAGGTTAAAATGCTTGACAAATATTTTGTCATTCCAGCAATCATATATTGTCTAGAAGGTATTTATTTTCAATAAAATTACAACCCTTGTTTGAATGTCGAAATCTCTGTAAATATAAGAAATGAAATTTACATAAAACAAAATTTTAGTTTGCTCTTCTTTAGAACTAGTATCGTCCGTATTCGTATGCCATTGAGTATCATTAAATTCAACAAATCTTTTTCCTGAAACGATCAGCCATAAAATATCTCAGGAAAAAAATGAAAGAGGCGAACAAACTAGGCATATGACTGCATGCTTCTTTTCTTATTAGCATTTTACCTCTGGTTAAATTTAATATCTTAAGCCGAAAATCTTATTAGCATCATGGCAGTTCCAATGACACTAACGTTGGCCATTTTGTGTTTTATTGCACACAGTACCGCCTTTCTTTTCCACGGGGACCACAATCCAGGACAAGCCACGACCATTGGACCACTAGGTAAAGATGGTACGCTCTCCCTTCTGGTTAACGATTTTTTGGATCTGAAAGCCCGAGTCATAAGCCAAGAGCACGAAATCCAAATCTTAAAGAACCAAAGAGCGTCTGAGGATAATGTTACTGCTGGTACTGTAAATAAGCTTATGTCAGAATATGTAGATATTAAAGCTGCATTTGGACTTATAAAACAAGAGTTTGACCGGAACAACAACCAAACAGGACTTCAAGCTCTCAAAGCGAGACAAGACAATATGGCGCAATCTATCCGATATTTAACACTATCTCTGGAAGGTCACGAAATGCATGATGAGGAGACAAATAGGACAACTTATCACGAAATTGGACAGCTAAATTCCAAATTGGTAAACGAAAACCACGTTTTGAATGAGGAGATTCTAAATTTAACAAACCGTGTGTCTGCAGAGTTCAACGCTCTTTTAACAGCACATGAGGCAAAACTCGCCACTTTAGGATCAGAAATAGCCAAACAGAAAACGAAATTAAACAATTTGAACAACACGCTTCTTATGTTTCATATTGGGGACCATAGTGAGTATAACGGCTTGGGGTAATAAATGTCTTTTTATATTTGATTACGAACTTAGATTTAAGAAAAATCTGATCTGAATGTCTAATCAGTAATATTTTTATTCTCGTAAATCTCTGCATTGATTTTAGAAATTCGACTAGCCGGGGGAGATTCAAATTCTGGCAGAGTGGAGGTTCTGTATCTCGGACAGTGGGGGACAGTGTGTGACGATGATTTTGACAGCAATGATGCTAAAGTTGTGTGTCGAATGCTCGGAAAAGCCACGTGAGTATAAATGATTATATTAGACGTCTTTCGATTTTTCAAAATCAATGCTTACAACATTAGAAAATAGGTTAATAATGTAAAATCGACAATTAAAAAAAAATATATTTCAGAAAGATGTTTAATAGATTAAATAGAATAAAAATCAAATTGAGCACTCATGATCATTTAATATTTTTATAGGGATTTGGGTGTAGATGATTGATTTAATACTTTGTTGCACAGTTTATTTAAGATACATTTTTTATTCATGTATCTTGTAAATTTATACTCAGTTGCAATAGTAGTATTTGACGTCAAATGTGACGCTATTGACTTAGAACGTTATTGTCTAAAGATAGCCATGACCAAGACCATTAAGCCCTCTTAACAATATTTATAATTTAACAACATGGATTAACGAAAGAAAAAAAGCTAAAAGAAAGTGTGTTTATATCAAAAAGATTTTACTTTCACCCCTACAACCATATTGTGTTCCTTGAAACAAGATAAACGTATTTCAAGATAAATACTAATCATCTACCCCTGCAATTACTGACCTCGTCTTGTAAATCCGTCTCGTAAATCTGTCTGTAATATATATATATATATATATATATATATATATATATATATATATATATATATATATATATATATATATATATATATATTACTAGATAATATCCCCCGCAAGTGCGGGAATTAACTCTTTTTTTCTTACACGTGAAAGGGTATTTAGTGCGTCGAATCTCCTTATTTTGTTCTTTAAGTCAACTTTCACGATTATATCCACCTCTGTCCAAAAACAGAATTTCGCATAAAAAACTGTTTTGAAAAAAAAATCTGGGGAAAGGGTCACCCGCTTTCAACGTTTTATGCGTACATCATCTATCCATCTAGGCAGTTCATGATTTACAAATTAATGTAAAAGGTATACTGCTTTACCAATCTGTCGTGCTATAAAAATATATGAAATCCAAAACGCTATTTTATTATCTCATTTTACTTGCTATTTCGGGCGGGTTTACTGAAAATGAAAGTTGGTTTTTATTGTTTTTTATCAATAACTATTTATCTGATAACATTCAAATATAGCTTTTGGATATCATCTCACACGTGTTGAAATACTAAAGATATAAGCAGTTACTCTGGTGCAGGCGGTTTTATTTATAAGTAGGCCTATAAATGTTTAAGTCATTTAAGAGTTACGTAATAATTGTCATTGTTTATTGTTTTTTGATTGTTTCAAAATTGAAAGAACCAATGCTGTAGCATTTCACTCGGCACATTTTGGACGAGGAGCTGGTCCGATACATTTTGAGGATTTAGAGTGCACTGGATCTGAAATAGACTTGTTTCGCTGTAAGCGTCCGCCAATTGGGGTTCATGATTGTGGCCATAGTGAAGATGCTGGAGTACAATGTGGTATAAGCATTTCAAAGTATCTGTAAATATACGGAATAGTTTTCATTTCAAAATAATTTCAAACGAGTATAAATAGAAAATATATCACTCTCTTTTAATGAAAAATGACAATTCTGTTTTGGTTTTTCTGTACTAAATCTCAGAATTTTACAAAAAATTCCCATTATTACACAATCCATCATTACAGGATGAGACAAAACAGACAAAGAAAGAAAAAACAGAGAGATGCACCTACCGTATAAGATGCTCTATATGAATACATATTGGAATAAAAAATTGATATTGTGTTGTGTGACGTTTGAATGCGAATGCATACGATGTTTAAAATACTAATAAATTAAAATGAATGAGAACTTCTCTTTATTCAACTAGAAGGATATATTTCATTTTGCATAGCAAATAACCAACTGAATGACGTCACAGCTAATAACGATATCGTTTTGTTAAATGCATTCAGAGATCAATATTCATTTTAAGTAGAGTGAATGTACACAAATTAAAGAAACCATCTATGTAACGTTTAGTTGTTGCTGCATCGCATATCTTTGGTTGAAAATTCACGTAAATGTTTTTTATTTTTACTAGGACAGGGGTCTTTTGAGCACTATAATGTTCAAATGGTGACATATGTTGATATTAATGTGGAGTACAGTACGTTATAATAAATAAAATACTTTCACCAGTTTAGACTTTTCAAATTTTTCACAATATTTCACCAAAAAATACGTTTTAAAATTTTTTGGAAAGGTAAAACTTCTACAATTCTCACAGGGATTCGATCTCAGATTCGTAGAGGAACCTCTACACCACTGCACTAAGCTGTTAGGGGACAGCGTTGGGAAAGAAACTATTTATATAAAATTACACTTGATATTATTGTTTATTTCGATAAATAGTACGTCACGACATATGGAAGTCTCCCATTTCACCTTAATACATTATCCTTCTTTCAAAATGGGTAAAACATATAAATCATGAAAAAAAAACCCGAATCAATATAGAAGATTGTGAATGTTTTAATTATACAGGTGAATGTTTTCTATTATTAACACTTTTTTTGTTGTAAATCAAATAGTTCAACCAACGACATTTGTTGACCAATATTACAAGTCCGAGGCTAATTCTTATGGAACCCTCAGACGAGTTTATTTACAAGGTACATGTATGTGGCAACGCACTTTGAAAGAAAATACACACTTTGAAAAAAAAAATTCAAAGTAGGATATATGGAAGGATATAAATACAAGTATGTATACGCGAACTGGAATGATGCCGCCTGAATTGACAAAGAGAAATATCGGCATGCAGGGATTATTGTAACATATGCAAACAATAAGAATACGAACTTCAAGAAGAAATCAGGACAAATCTGTCTCATGCCAATTTTCAAGAGAGGAAATAAATAAAGCTTTTATATTTTTATGTCTTTTTATTGGTTATATTGATATAATGAGGGGTTACAAAACAACACGTGCATTTGTTTTCATAACCATGCCCCCATACTTGAGGGGCCGAAGGTTATGAAATAACACGTGATTTTGTTTTCATAACTGTAACCCCCCCTTAGAATAAGAAGAAAATCAAAGATTCTGCAGCGATTAGCTAGTAAACACTCAAATGAACAGAAAAAATATCCTTTGATTTTTCTGTTTGTAAAAATATGAGACTCGATTGAAAAGTGTATTTGTTTTACATGTACACGAAGTAATTAAATAAACAAAATGCAGACCTTGATTTACATTTTACCTTACAACCTTGTATACTGCACGGTGAATGCCTGAGTAACTATATGCATGTGTATCAGGACGACAGCGCTGAAGAAGGCTAATCTAAATAAAACCCAGAGACAATGAAGTGGTCGCTAGTTACTTAAAAGCGCCACGAATTAAAATCAAATCAAACAGGTGCGCGAAAAGTCAATGCTGGTCCATTGGACAGAGGAAAAGACCAGTGGTTCGTATAAATCTATTGATCTAATAATATAATATAAATCATGATAATATGAATGATAACAATTGATAATATAACAATTTTCTTTTTTCATGAATGTTAAATATTTGAATGGCAATTTTAAAAAGTGAGCGACCGTTATGCCTCAGGGTCCTAAAGAAAATTCCATTTGATTAATTATCACCGCGCAGCAGACGAATTGTTAAAGTTTTATTTCTAATTGAACGCATTTTTATTTACAAATTTATTTATTATTGTCTTTTTTTCTCTCTCCTTCTTAAAATTTAATTTATTGGTTTTTCTTTGAATACACGCTTGATTTTTTTTTTAATATTCCAAATCATTGTTGCATTCACACTGTTTAATACACATCCCTATGTAATTTACCGTCTAATGCAAATTCCACAGAGCGTAAAAAAAAACTCACTGTAATTCATACTTTTAAATTCTCCGAAAAATGAAAACAAATATTTATTACTAAAATAATATTGTATTCTTTTCAATGAACTTAATTTTGCTGCATGTGTATGTTTCGTCCTTTGAGTTTAAATATACATGAAATATGTACACCGACAGAGTTTTTATGAAGTTCTCTCAACTTTTAAACATTTCAAGACATTATTACACATTGCAGTCAATAAATATTTAGTCATTTTCAAGGCTGTTTGTCCATGCAGTTCAAGGCCATCCAAATAAGTAAAATAAATATATACTTTGTAGAAAATGGTTTATTTTATGACACACGATTACATGCGTATTCAAATAAAAAAAAAACATGCGGAAAAAAACGGATGCAAAAAATGCCACCTTGGCACAGGTATGATCATCTGACAGTTTTATACTTCAAGCAATTGCCCGAAACTCTTTTTAAAAGATATGTTTTGTTGACGTAGCACTTGCATACACGTAGGTAAACATCAAGATGGATTCCATTAGCGACCTGTTAGAAGATATCGTGAAGGAATGCGGTGGACTGGGGAAGTTTCAGGCCATTCTATTGGTCATCATGTTCGGGACAAAGGTCACAGTGACATGGAGCATGCTCATGATGACGTTCGGAGGCGCGACGCCCGATTGGTGGTGCAACATGCATAATGTGACGTCATCATCTGGTCAGAACAAGATGTCCAATTTTTCGACTATGCAGTTACTGAAACAATGTGCGCCACCTGCAAACATTTCCGGTTCCTGTGACTCGCGCAGCTATTCCTCAGACATGAATACTCTTGTCAGTGAGGTGAGCTATCAACTTCAATAAAATACATGTAAAGATCATTTTCAATGCAACAGTATGTCGACCATTTTCCGCACAAACAATTCGTATAACTTTTACAATGTGACAACTCAAATTTGCATTTTTAGTGCTCTATCAGCCGTTATATAAGAGTAATATGAATGTATTGATGTATACAAAACTCATGTGTCATATGGCCATGAGCATCAACGCATTTTACAATCATTAGATCATCAAGATAGACAAAGCACAAAGACAAACATTCTTTTTTTTAAATATCAGTGTGTTGGGTTTTTTTTAGCTGAATGTTAATACTTTACTGTTGAGTCTCCTAATTTCTTTGGTGATATGATTATAAATAAACCTGTCAATTAATTTCCCCCACTTATTCGAATATAATTTGAGTTCAAAGGTTTTTGTCGCATCGTTCAGTTAGGAAATAAAAATGTGTGTAAAAAAGAATTTATTAAATAAAATCTATGTCTCCGCAAAAGTTAAACCTAAACCATCAGTAACCCAAAAGTTAACTGAAAATTATGAAAAGATGACAGAATTGCAAACTTAACATATATCATTCAGTCAACTTCAGATGACTAAAGAACACCGTTTTATATTTAAAGTTTCATTGCAAAGGTGCGCCACATTTAAGGTTCTTATTTTTTACAGTTTGAATTAATCTGCGACAAAGACTGGATTGCCTCCACCATCACCACCATACAAATGGCGGGCCTCCTCATCAGCTCCCCAGTCGCCGGACAAATGGCGGATTCCCTGGGCCGGAAGCCCGCTTTCTTCCTCTCTCTTCTGGTCCTGACCGTCTGCAATCTTATCGCAGCCTTCTCCGTTTCCTGGGAGATGTTTGCTGCCTGTCGATTTTTGATTGGGTTCGGATGCGGGATGTATCTCACGACGTTCTATTCCTTCATGCAAGAGTTCGTTCCCACGAGGTGGCGCTCTATGACGGCGGCGGTTCCGGGATGGGCCATTTTTGCGGCGCTTTATGGTTTGTTTTCATGGTGGCTTCATGACTGGGAATACCTTCACTACGCCACGGCTATCATCACTGCGCCATTTCTTTTAGGAATATTGTGAGTATTTGTATGAAAATGACAAGGAAACAACGTTCGCTAATATTGGTTGAAACTCCTATCTTGTCAATTAAACGATGAAATGCAACTGAAATGGGACCGATTTTCATATCCCTATTACCGGTACTTAGTTTTCCACACCTTTCAGTCAGCCGATTGTCGACATAATTTAAAAATCATGATGTATCAAAACTTAAGACAATTAAATAAGAACAGTTCCTTTCTTCCTCAGCATTTTGCCGGAGAGTTTCCGATGGCTGGTTTCTAACAACAAGGTGGCAGACGCAGAGAAAGTTATCAAACACATAGCCAAGATAAACGGCCGAGAGACTCCGAAATCTTGTATAGATAGACTGAACAACATTGTAAAAACTGAAGATCTGACAACAAAAGTAAAAACGCACACTCTAATAGACGTATTAAAAAGTAGAGATCTTCTGAAGAAATCGTTTTTCCTTTGGACTAGCTGGTATGTATATTTTTTTAAAATATTGCTTCAATAGTTAAAATCTAATTTTTCAAATCCAAATACACATGCATATATTACATGTATCATGGGGAAAGTATTAGGAGGCCTACGATTAAAAGATATGATTCACAATTTTTAGTGCAATCGCCCACTTTTTCATTGTCATCATCATATAGGTGACTCGCATCCCTTATGATAATCTGAAAATAGTAGTTATTGTGGTTGGTAGACGGGGCCAATCTTATATTTCGTGAAAAATGATAAAGAGTTGATCAATTTGGCACATTACAATACAACACAACATGATGTTTGTATTGTTGGACGAATTTGGGTGGCCATTTATTCAACTAATACATACATGTAACAACAAATGTTGCCCCTAAAAGATAGGCAATCTTTCTATTCTGTTATTTTAATATAAAAAGCTGGCTTATGTATAATTATTCCGTTCTATCACTGGACAGGATGGCTTGCGGTTATGCATACTACGCTATTTCATTTGGGGTGGAGCAACTCTCGGGCAGCATCTATCTAAACATGTTTCTCCTGAGTATTGTCGAGATCCCCGCAACTCTACTGACTTGGTGGTTGAACAACTGGTATATATATGAATATATATTCTTTCTTTTGTTAAAATAATCATACTATTAAAACCAAATACCACACATCTATGTATGAACAAAGTTTGGAAGCAACATCACATCGTATGTGTTCGATATTTTTTTTTAATTTTACATTTTGTTTCGGACTTCAGACTGATAAATACATAAATACATGTGTCGACTTTGGTGTAAATTATGATTTTTAAAGGGGACGGGGGGGGGGGATAAAAATATTTTATAAGAAATACATTAATATGAAAGTCAGCAATTGACATCATGTAATACTGACCCAAATTAAAGCTAAGCATTCGTTGATTATTAAATCAATACACACATTACGCATTTCCAAATTGCTCTTTTTCTTATCAAATATTTTTTTTACAACTTTCTAAAAGCATTGGCCGACGGTGGACGTGCTTCCTGTTTTTCGTCATCGCTACAGTGGGCGGGGCTTTGGTAGGAACAGTCCAAGTCATGGGTAAATTTATGTAACAAAAGTCTCATTGGTCATTTAATAACTGTATGCCTACCAAGTAGGTTTTGTAACAGTGCATATCATTTGTAACTGCTTCTTATCTTAAAAAAAAAATCAAAATATTTTCTCTAATAATGGACTTATATCACTTTTGATGAAACTTTTTTTATATATATATACTAAATATATTTTTATCTAAACATCATTAAATGTCATGGTTATAAGCGTTCAAAACACATATTTATCGAAAGAAAGTAAAAATACACACGGCTTTTTTAATAGACCCCCCTGATGCAGCCGAGATAATCAACGTCGCAGCACTGATTGCAAAAATGGGCGTGTCCGCGGGATGGGCTTCGCTAATCACGTTCACGACAGAGAGTTATCCCACAGTAGTAAGGTAAGTCTAAAGGCGCGGATCTAAGGTACCCCACAGTAGTAAGGTAAGTCTAAAGGCGCGGATCTTAGGTACCCCACAGTAGTAAGGTAAGTCTAAAGGCGCGGATCTAAGGTGTTGGGAAGGCAGGATTGGTGTGATAGGGGACGGTTCCAATTTTAAAGAAAATGTGGACTTAATGATTTTACATATTTTGATATAAAAACAACAACAAAAACAACCCCCCCCCCAAAAAAAAAAATAAACCCTCCAAAAAAACGACCCAACACCTTCCTGCCGTAAGGAAAGCCTCTCTCTGATTACACGTGTATTACAAGCATAACGCGTGTTATGTACCTTCATACACTGAGTGCCACAGGTGTAGAATTAAACCAAACACGAGTCAACATATCGTTATAATATTTCATGATACATGAGCATATGGGAAACGAGAATATGTATTTTTTTTAATATTGTTGGCTGGTTATTCAAAAGAATGCATCCCATCCCCCTAAAAATCCAATTATTTCATTTGTAACCCCCTCCCGCCCTCCTTTTTTTTTACGGGGATAACTGCTTTCATGTGCTTGAATTCTCGACGCCAAACTTTTAACTCCTCTCTTTGAAAGAAAACACATATCACACACGCACACACAAAAAATATTCAACTATTTGTCAATTTTTTAAACTTTCTATCATTTTTCATCAACATTTAGAAATATTGGCTATGGCTGGGCGAACTCTTCAGCAAGAATTGGAGCGATGATAGCCCCACAGATTGTCCACGTGGTGAGTACATTTAATACATTGGTCATTACATGTAGACTTAAGAATTCACATTCAAGCTTGAAGATTAATTTTTTTTTTTTTTGGATATACAAATATTTGACTTTACTTGAATCCATAAGCATTTGACATATATTTCTAAAACTCTAAATTAGGACTTAAAATTATCATGAGAAAATATTGGAACCCTAAACACAGGGACAGTCGCGACTTTTAATTTGCTTATTACGATTTAGAGAGATTGGGCGCTGTTGTTTTTTGTTTTTTTGTTTTTTTGTTGTTTTTTTTTTTTGGGGGGGGGGTGCAAACAAAAGAACACGAATGAATAAGATGCATGGTGAAAATGTCCTATGGTCAAGAGTTAGATAGAATTACAAATACTAAGTATTTAAATATCTTCACTGACATTTACCGCTTAAAGTGCTTTATGTTATTGTAAAATTATGCAGAAGCAAATCAAATTTCAAACTATACAAGTCTGTTCGATAATTGACTAAAATATAGAGAAAAAGACAAAAAAGTCTTGGTGGGATCAAAGTCTCAAGTTTAAACTGTCGATTTGTTGACATATTGAACATGGTGCTATTACTAGTACCACTGAGCCATTTAAGTCACAGCGACTGCGGGTTTTCAAATGCGTTTCCATAATATAAACCAGTTAATTTAGGTCAACACATTTCTTAAACGTTGCTGAAAACTGATTTTTGGAGGGAAAATTATATAAGTTGGAAATTTAATCTATTTCATGTATTTATTCCTACACGTCCTCCTAAATGCATATTCCAACATCTTCTACATATACATGTAGCAATGCACAGTTCAAAAAAGTTTTCGAGTATTTTATGCAATGAATTGGCAACCCACTCTCTCTCAAAAAAAAAAAAAAAAAAAAAAAAAAAAAAAAAGTAATAAGATTCTATTTTGATTTATAATTTTTATAATTTCACCTTTGCAGAGCAAACACACCCCGGGAGTGATGTATTACATCTGTAGCGGGTGCATGCTGGTCTCCGCCGTATTTTGTCTCCTACTTCCGGAGACCAAAGGGAAAGCACTCGAAAATATGATAGCGAAGAAAACGAGCTCAAAGAGTGGCAATGGCGGAACTAATAATGACCATAGCAAAAAATACGAAGTTTACGATCTAGAAAAGTATTAAAATTTCAAAGGAATGTTTTGAAATGTGTTTTTATACATATATGACTTATTATTTTAACAAATATATAAACTATAATATCCCTTTTGAATGTTCTTAATAAATTTCATCTGTGAAAAAAAAGAATATTTATACATCCTTTAAATGAAAACAAGAATCTTTTTAACAAAACAAAAATCGATCGAATATTCTTTTTTTTTGGATTCAAAGATCCGGAATTAGAAAAAGTAAATAATTTTTCATTTATGTATCGTACTTGCTGTAATAGCAATCATTGCAGAGACACATATTAACTTTTATTTAGGGTTAACGCAGGCAATGTGTTTGGTTTTTGCAAGCTAATTAAAATCACACTCCTCCTGCATGAAACAACACAGAAAACATTTTATTATGGATACATGCTTACAAATGGTGTAAAGTTTAATTTTTTTTAGTTTTTAAAACAGTATTTTAGTACAAGTATTTAGAAATAATTTTAATTTCTTTCTAACGCATCTTACAATCCATATCAAGACTTTTAAATCTTTTGAAATCTGCAATTACAAATGATCGAGAATACCCTTTATGATATAAAATCAAAGTTTTTTTTTTAAAAACGAGAAACAAGTTTTATTTTCAACGGAGGCATTATCTGTTTCAAAACTACCATGACAGCCCCTACAACCTCCAAAATAAGTTGACAAATAATAGTTGTTTTAAATATTTATTTTCATAAAGTTTAATCAAATGCAATACATTTTTGTAAAAAAAAAAAGTACAAAAAATGAGTTTTTTTTAATATCTTAGTGGAAACTTCTATTTTCTATAAATCTCTGAATTAGGTCATAGCCTCGCTCTGGTTGATCGTAAGGAAGAATATGTCCTGCATTTCTTACGATGACCTATTAAAATTAAGATTGAGTATATGAATTTTATTTTTTGGAGAATAAATTGGTTAAAATGTACACAAGTTTGTTTGTTTTTGTTTTTTATAATTAAGCAATTTTTGAATAGGCCATATCTAACTTTGCAAAAATTTGCACTAATATGCTTTTAGAGAGAGAGAGGGAGAGAGAGAAAGAGAAAGAGGATAGAGAGAAAGTGATCATAAAAATAGGGGTGTCAGGGAGATTTATAGAATGAGTACAAGAAAGTTTAATTTATACGTATAACAGAGAGAGGTATGGAAAGAATGAAAAAAATATAATAACCAGGTATATCAGAGAGAGAGTGAGAGAGAGAAAGAAAGTGAGAGAGAAATGGAGAGAGAGGAGAAAGATTGAGAAAAATATTACATGTCTAGCAGTGTAGTTTAGCGGTGTAAGTATCTGAGAGAGAGAGAGAGAGAGAGAGAGAGAGAGAGAGAAAATACATGTCTAGCAAAGTAGTTTAGCAGTGTGAGAAAGAGAGAGAAATAAATATTCAATCAGACCTGGTAGAAGTTCTTGACGACCCTGACATAGCCGGCCACCTCTTTGTCGCTGGGGTTGACCCTCCAGATCACACGGTCCGTGGTCCTGTACAGGTCCTTGCCTGACCAATCAATGGACAGTAGGAAGAACTCCGTCATAGGGACGGGGATAATGATGTCTAGCTGACCGTTATAAAACATCACCTGGTAGACAAGTAAAATCAAAGTACTGATATGACTGGTAAACACATTTAAATCAAGCACTGCTAACATTATCAAAAGAATTTCTTCACACATGTTTGAAAGGGGTAAATGATGCTTATCTGACCTAGTTGAACATCACCTATAGCTGTCCCAAGATATTTTTGCTGCACATTTTCTTAAATTATTCGATAATTATAAATACCTCTTGATTCAGACAATGTCCATTCAATAGTATGTAAAATCACAAAATTTCCCTTTTGAAACGCCCCCTCTAACTTGTCAGGTTTCAATACACGGCTTAAAAAAGAGAGTCTACGGGGATTTTGCATTGCATCAGCAGTTATTAAGCCGGGATGATAATGTTGAAAAATTGTGTGAGGTGTTCCAAGTGACTACCGAATGGAGAAAAGAGGTCAACATTCCCCATTATGAATCTCTGTAGGAAATCTGTTTTCATTCATGTGAATTTTTACCAGGGAAAAATGATAATGTGTGAATGAAGTTATCTTGGAAATTTTCTCTTTCATCGATTTCAATTGCATTTCATTCACAGGTATGTGTATTTTTATTAAGAATTGTCCAAATGTGCAGCATAAATATCTTGGGACAGACAATAGACAAGTTAACAAGTAAAATAATACATACTCTATATAAAGATTATTTCTTGTCCAACAATGCAATTGCAAAAAAAAAATTGAATATTCATATGCAAGATGAAGAGATGGACAGACAGAGAGAAGGAGACAGATAGACATATAGACAGAGGTAGATACATGTACATACAAATAAACTGACAGACAGACATACAGACGGAGAGACAGTTAGACAGACAGATGATACCTTGTAGTTCTCCATGAGAGTAGCTATCCAGGGTTTGACGGTGTCCATGACGTCATTGATCAGGTGAATCTCCACCTGTGTCCCACTGTTATAGGTCAGATTACCTACATGTATGGCCGCTCTTACCTCGGGCTTGGCCAGGTAGTTACCATAGTAACCAAATGCTTCTGGCTCCTGTCGAAATAACAAGTCAATGTATAACTAGATTCTATAGTAGTTAATTAAATCTTTATGGCTCCTATTGATAGGATAGTTATAAAGATAAAAAATACAAATCTTTCTAATAAAAAAAACATGTCCACAAAATTAGTAACATTGTACCATTCTTTTATCAGTTGTTGAATCATGGTTATGTCGTAATTCTGAAATTACTTTGAACATTAGAAAAACTAACTGGTCCACTTGATATTAAGTATCACACGATAAATTTATTACTTGTAGTACAATTATACATCATATTTCAGATAGTATTATTTGTTTACTCTTCCATGTAAAAAAAGAGAGAATATATATACATTACTCGGAATGGGGAATTCACTTGTATAGATTAACAAAGGGTAGAAAATGATAAAACATGAACATGCATGTGAAATTCATGAACTATTTATGAATAGTTACATGTAAATAGGTCCCTTTCATTGCTTTATATAATGAAAATAAAAATGTCCTCCATTTTCTTAAATGATTTTCAGAGAATGATTGATACAACACAAAGATATAGGGAAATCCATGCAACATAGGACATGATATGGGAATGATTCAGACAAAATTCATGATTAAGTCAAGAATAAATTTTTCTAAACAAGGTATTTAAAATAAAGGTGGAATGTGACAAGGTGGTTCCATTGACATCATTGACATTCAAATAAACTGCATCATTCTGAAAAGCTAGTTTAAGGTGTGTTTGAATGGGATTAAGCGATCAAGGGATTATTGTTGATTACCTCTGTGAGAAGAAAGTTGTAGTAGTTATGTATGTTTGTCACATTGTAAAAGTAGGGCGCATTGGGGGTCAGATCACCATTCAAAAGTGTGTCAAAAATCTAAAAATAGAAACAAAAATAGGAAATTAGGTCATGCAGATATCTGCTTACCTGTGTAAGTAAGAAATTGTAATAGTCTTCCAGTTTTGTAGCATTGTAGAAAAAGGAGTCAGTTCCATCCATAATTACTTTACCTATAATCTGTAATGGCAATATAGAAAAAGAATAATTTTGGTCATGGCCAATGTAAAGTGATGCCTCCTTTCAAAAATATCACTACATGTATTGTACCTTTATAAGGTCACATGTTACAACATTGATCAATTCCACTTGTATTGCAATACTGAAAAGGGATATAACTCATTTCTCATAACTTTTGGTTATATCCATTTTACAAAATTTTGCAACTAAACTAAAAATAAAATTTTGGCATACTGCATCACATTTTGAATATTTTGGCATGAGAAATTAAAGATAAACATGAATTTTATTTAGCCTAAATTATATATTTCATTCACACTAAATTTCAAAAGCCCACAGATATTTTTTTTTCCAAAAACAAATACATAATTCATTTACTTTGTCTATTATAATATTATTTAATCAGTGTTTAATATATATGTTGTCTATGTTTGTGTGCTGTCTGGTATAAAATGCTTACATAGGGTGAGAACCTAGTAAGTTGCAAGAACTTTTAATTGAGCCATTTGTATATCATATATACAGTAAATATGTTCAAACCATGCAATGCTTACATCAAATGCTGCCTTGAAGTTCTTGCCCCTGATGAACACAGTGGCCTTGTCTGTCATGTCCTGGAAGAATGCTCTCTGTTTCTCATCCAGTAATCCAATGCTGTACATGAAGGTGGCATACTGTCCCATCATCTGAATGATTAAATGATAAATGTACATGAAGGTGGCATACTGTCCCATCATCTGAATGATTGAATGATAAAAATGTACTGAAAAGGGTGTTCAAAAGTACACATAATAAAAGTCTTAAAAGTTACTGCAAGTTCTAAATGAAATTTGTTAAGCTAACAGGTCAACTTTCTGCAGCTATACATGTATGTAAGTGTGTTAGAGAGAGAGAGAGAGAGAGAGAGAGAGAGAGAGAGAGAGAGAGAGAGAGAGAGAGTAAACAATGGAGAAATATTGCAAGTGAGGAAAGAAGAAATAGAAAAAGGACAGATCAAATCATTGTAAAAGAAGAATATAAAGAGGAAGATAACAGACATGGATAATGAAATGTGAACTGGAGAGAGAGAGAGAGAGAGAGAGAGAGAGAGAGAGAGAGAGAGAGAGGGTATGTACATGTAACTCACAGACTCGGGGTCACAGAGACCGTCCCCTATGGCTAGCCCCTTCAGATTAATCTTCGTCTTGGCTGACGGGTTCTCCATGTGTATCTTGTAGGAGATGGCAGGGACATACTTCCCAGCATAGGACTATCAACAAAAGGCAAGAATATTATTTTTAAAAAATAAAAAAAAATAGAGTACAGAAGAGTTTATTGTATATAGAGATATGACTGAAATTAATTTCAAGATCCTACACTATTTGATAGTTTTTAATTTCTACTGTTTTCATTGCAAAGTATTTTTAGGAGGACACTCCTAATGTAATAGAAATGATACTTTTACAAAACTTCAAATATTGAGTGATTTCTATGAAGATTTGACCCACAAAGAGAGCATTCAATTTATGATATAGACTCATTTTTGACATATTTAGTCAAAAATGTATACAAGTGAGCAAGTAAGGGGTGAAGACTGAAATAAAATAGAAGTCTGGACTTACCTCTCCTGTGGCATAAAAGTCATTTTTCTGATATTTATGGAAAACTTGGAAAAACTGAGTCAGACAGCTGTCAAAAAAATAAGATTAAAATTTGTAATTACCCCAAAAAAGTATTACAAAAAATTCAAAGAAAGATCTTCATAGTAATAAACCAAATAATGAGGCACATTTCAATACATTCATTAAGTACAGAACACAAAATGGTCCCCAGAGAGTAGGCATAGTAGTTCAAACACCACGGTAACTGTATTCAATTGAAAGTGAACAAGGTTTGATTTTGTAAACGGACTATTATTTGTGACAACTTTTTTTTTGCAATTTACCTAAGATAAACTTGTTCATGACAAGTAATTATCCCGACCAACCCTTATCTACGCCTGTTATTTTTTATTACAGCTGTACTGCAAATACTGGTCTGCAGCAAGAAATATTTGCCATAATGAGGCTCTTGTGAACACTTCACAAAAATTTCTCGCACGCGAATGAAAGTTGTTTTACAGCATTTGATTTAAGAGAAACAATGAAAACCAAACTATCGTTCAATTAAAAGTAAACTTATATATAACTTTTGTATGAGAGATGGTGACAGAAAATATTTCACCTGTACAAGTCTCTGGCTACGTCTTGCTCATTTTTGGCATAGCCTTCATCTTTAGCTGTAAAACTGAACCCTGTTCCAACCTGGGAGAAAAAAAAAACTTAAACTGTAGACTATGAATGTAAGTACACATAATTTCCTGTTAATTAACTAGTACTGTAAATTTTACTTAAACCTGAGGAATTAATATCCACGTGAAATCGCAAGAGCACTTCTTGCGGATCTTCAAATCTCGCTTGTATTTTTCAGGCCGATGTATACTATCTAGAATTATGAAAATAATTCAGTGTTCGCAATTCTATACTCTCGCAGTTTGATGCAAAACTGTTGAATCACGGAATTAAGAACTCACGTAAAATAAGGAATCTGCGGTACATGTATTAACATTCGAGTATTTACTGGGCTAATATCTATATTGTACATGCATGCATGTTCATGTACATGATTGTAAAAAAAAAATGGAATACATGTACATAACGGGATATCTACAAAAAATAAAAAGTATTCAATGGGTTCTGACCAACCGTTTCACATTTCGGACCTATCACATGTCTTCTTTTTTTTTTTTTTTGAGAGGGGGGATATTTTAATTTTCTAAATTAATCAAAACATGCATGAATTAAAAATTGGCTTCAATACTAGTCAAATTTGACTGGCACCACATTCACATGGAAAGGGTGAAATCTTTTTTTTGGTGATTCATGTGGGATATAAAAGTGGCGACACTGCAGAAAAAATTCATAACCGTCATTAGTGACTGTGTTCTGTAAATTTTTTCTGCAATGATCACTACCTTAATAACCCGCATGAATCATCAAAGAAAGCAATTTTATTCGTTATATCTACATCTTTTGTTTAACAAATTAAATTAACTGATTTTGAAAAATAATTTAAATTAACCTAACAAGATATCTGTGAGCCAATGCTCACTAGTGATACCCCCGCTCTGATGTGAATATGCAAAATAAGCAAAGTCGACATTTAACAGAAAGCTGGCATCCGATTGGTACAGAAATATATCCAACAATATGGCATGCCTAAACAAATAGTGTGTTAAAATTTCAAGCATCTGCGATAAACAGCTGCTGAGAAATCTTAGAGGAAAATTTGTTCGAAAATTTTGGCTAAAATAAACAAAGTACTCATTTAACAGGAAGATGACGTCCAATTGGTACAAAAATATATCCCACAATATGGCATGCCTTAACAAACACTGTGTAAAAATTTCAAGCATCTCCGATAAATAGCTGCTGAGAAATCTTTGACGAAAATTTGTTTGAAAATTTTGGCAAAAAATAAACAAAGTCATTATTAAACAGGATGTTGACGTCCAATAGATACAAAAATATATCCCACGATATGGCATGCCAAAACAAATAGTGTGTTAAAATTTCAAGCATCTGCGAAAAATAGCTGCTGAGAAATCTTTGACAAAAATTTGTTTGAAAATTTTGGCTAAAAATAAACGAAGTCGTCATTTAACAGGAAGTTGACACCCGATTGGTACAGAAATATATCCCACGATATGGCATGCCTATACAAATATTGTGTAAAAATTTCAAGCATCTGCGATAAATAGTTGCTGAGAAATCTTTGACGAAAATCTGTTTGAAAATTTTGGTTAAAAAATAAGCAAAGTCGTCATTTAACAGGAAGTAGACGTCCGGTTGATACAAAAATATATCCCACAATATGGCATGCCTAAACAAATAGTGTGTTAAAATTTCAAGCATCTGCGATAAATAGCTGTTGAGATTTCTTTGACGGAAATTTGTTTGAAAATTTTGGCAAAAAATAAACGAAGTCGTCATTTAACAGGAAGTTGACGTTTGATTGGTACAAAAATACATCCCACGATATGGCATGCCTTAACAAAAACTGTGTTAAAATTTCAAGCATCTGCGATAAACAGTTGCTGAGAAATCTTTGACGAAAATTTGTTTGAAAATTTTGGTTAAAAAATAAGCAAAGTCGTCATTTAACAGGAAGTTGACGTCCGATTGGTACAAAAATATATCCCACGATATGGCATGCCTTAACAAACACTGTGTTAAAATTTCAAGCATCTGCGATAAATAGTTGCTGAGATAAATGCGACAGAAATTTTTGTTACGGACGGACAGACAGACAGACAGACAGACAGACAGACAGACAGACGGACGGACAGACAGACACACAAGGGTAAAACAGTATACCCCCTCTCCTTCGGAGCGGGGGTATAAAAACTGTTAATGTACATCAGTTCTTTAACTAAATGAAACAGCCAAATCATCTCCTATGGGAATTTGAGTCAGACATCTTTATGACTATTTCGAGCAGTCCATGATTTTTCTTAGGTCGCTATAGGGTTCAACCAATTGGTAAACGGGGCATGTAGATTTCAGTCTTGCAGAATCTACAGAATTATCATAATAAATTAACAATAAGTTTCGGTAAGAAATAGAGGGAATCATACTTGGTAGACGTAAGTATTATCATATAGAGAATTTCAATACAGGGTTATCTACATGTATATACTTAAGTATACAACTATAACACTTAGAACATACTGGGTTATCTATATACTACTATTACATTGAGTACTTACAAGTACCAGGTTATCTATGTAGTAACATTGGGTACTTATAATAAGGTTACACACCAAGTACTTTAGATGTGCTTATTTAGACAACTTTTGTGAGGAATGTGACTCCAATGGGTATTCAAATTGCCGGGGATGTGGTTGGGGGGGGGGAGGGGTTTACAGGGTCGTGTGTGGCATTTTGTCATGTCAGTGTCCTTTTTAAATAACTCTACATTATCCAGAGATGGAGGGGGAGGGGAGGGTCCAGGCCCTGCCTTACGTCACTCAATTCAGTCTTCAACTCAAATTGTTGTGAGTACAGTGCATGAATTTGAGTTCAAAACTCAGACCTGAGGCTGAGTATTAACTGGAGGAAAGTTAGTGACAGCACAACCAGACCTTCTAGCCCCCCCCCCCCACCCCCCCCCCCCCCCATCCCTTCAAGTTTTCCATAGAGCTATGAATTGACAATAAGTTTCCGTAAGTAATAGAGGGAATAGAGGGAATCACACTAGGTCAGGGTTGTCTCCAAGACCCGGGAGGCGGGGAATTCTCCCGCCTATAATGCCTTAATTACCCGGCTATTTTTGCATTTCAAACACAATGTAGCTATAAGCAAGACCCCCAGACCCCCTTCTACTTTTTCATTTCCTCCTTCTACTTCAATTTTTAGAGACATCCCTGCACTAGGTAGATGTACATTGTATAAATATTATTAATATGTAGAAAATTTCAATACAGGGTTATCTACATGTATATATACATATGTATACAACTATATCACTTAGTACATACTGGGTTATCTATATACTACTATAACATTGAGTACTTACAAGTACCAGGTTATCTATATAGTAACATTGAGTACAACAAGGTTATACATCAAGTTCTTTAAAATGTGCTGATCTTGACAATTTTTGTGAGGGATGACTTGTCCAATGAATATTTAAATTGTTGGGGGGTGGGGGGGGGGGGGGTAGAGGGGTGTGTGTTGCATGTTCTCACGTCAGCGTCTTTTTTTAATAACTCTACATTATCCAGGGATGGAGGGAGAGGGGAGGGTCCAGGCCTCGCCTTACATCACTCAATTAAGTCCTCAACTCAAATCGTTGTGAGTAAAGTGCATGAATTTGAGGTCAAAACTCAGACCTGAGGCTGAGTATTAACTTGAGGAAAGTTGGTGACAGCGAAACCAGACCTCCTACCCCCCCCCCCACCCCCACCCCCCCCCCACCCCCTTCAGGTTTTGTATGGATACTTATTGGGCTATCAACTGCATCACAAGATAGAATACTTACAGGGTTATCAATGTATATCATTGAGTATTTTGTATTCCAAGTGACTTTCCTGTTGCTCACTGAAAAACAAGAAAACCCACAAGAATTATCATATCTACTAAACTTCCCTGTTTCTGTTAATTTCTCATTAAGGAAGGAAATAAATGAAATAGAATCACAGTATTCAATTTGATGATTTCAAACAAACACTTCATCTGATCAAAATTCAAACAATTAAACATATATATCAACCAGATTTAATGATATTTAAGAAATATTATGATTTATAGGGAAGAAGAAATGGGAAAATACATAATTATATGTAATACATAATAAGTGTTGTTGAAATAAGTTATTAACAACAAATAAATTTTAAAGATTAATTCACAGACTTAGTCAGTAACAAATACATCATACCTTATGTCTAAAATTTGTTTGACAAAATTAGAGCTTCTATAATGTGAGGTAATTGTTATACCTACAAAGTTTTGTCTGGCCACAATTGATCAAACCGAACAGTGGCTTAGTGTGCATGAACTGTGAGCTATATTCTTCTGTTGTGTGCATGTGTGATGGGGGGGGGGTTGGACATTTCTCTGTAGATTGCCAAATTTTTACAGGTTCTGGGGGATGTACATAGTTAAGTGGATTTATATGTTGTATCATATGTGGAATTTTTATAATTTGTATATTAATTCCTTGAGGATGAGGATGTATTCTGGTTGGTTGGTTAGTGAAGGGACCTAGGAAATTTAATGAATAAACAGATCTGTTGCCACCATTTATTCCAATTGATTGGATGAATAAACTGAGCTGACGCCATTTATTCTTATGATTCAGTGAAATAAACTGAGCTGCCACCATTAAGTCTTATGGTTTCCTTTGCCCCAGTATTGTACTCACATTTGAAGTCTTTGTCCACCATGATGGGTCCATTCTCCACAAACAGGCCAAACAGAGAGGAACCACCTGGTCCACCTTGCAGCCACAGCACCACTGGGGCGGTCTCCGGATTAGTCTGAAAAATCATATAATCCATGTTAATTTTTTGATTCATTTTAAAGTTCTTACTCAGAGTTCCATATTACCATGGACACCCATCCATAACCACACTGTAGTTTAAAGCTCTCAAGTTTTTTTTCAATATTTGAATCTATTCAATTCTGTAATTTACTTATATGCCACGTGCACCACTCTTCACATAGAATTACAAATATACAAAATATCAACATTCTACATATTCTAATGGATGTAATACCTCATTATGATATCCTGTTGAAAACTTGTTTTCATTCCATCATGTCAAGGAGGACAACTTTAATTTAGTTGATTTTCATATAGGCAATTCACCTGCTATTTGCTGACAAATGTGTGTTCATTAAGAACATCAATGTTACGTGAAGGAAAAGAAAACCTTGAACATCTTTACAAGTACACTTACTCTAAATCTTAATCTCTTTTTTTAAATCAATATCTGGAATAAATGGATATGTCAAAGTCCCAACCACCTATTTTTAAAGTATTTTACCCTCGATATCTCGAATACTCGGATATCTCGAAGTTTTTCTACAGCCCCATCTACTTCGAGATAATGAAGTTTGACTGTACATTATCTACATGTAACTATATGGACCTAATGTGTGTTACATGTAAGTTGCTACCTAAAAGTTAAAGAATAAGGCTAAATTGATATTAAACAAGCAATAATATATCTTAGAAACAGGACCTGCTCCAAAAACTTTCAGCAGGTCTGGATGCCGTAGTGGGGGTTATAGCATAAACTCCCCCCAACTTCATCTCAATGAGCTAAAAATGATTAGTACATGTAAATCTATATATATTACCTGGGCTGGGAAAAACCAGAAGAACATATTGCTGTTGGTAGTTTTGTTGACTGTGAAGAATCCTGCATAGCTTTCCACATCTGTCCCATCTAGGGGTCCAACCCTACTAAGCTTCTGTGCTGAAAATAAATAATTCATCTTTCAATAATCAGACAGCATGTACAGTAACATGAAAATCTTCTGACTGAAAAAACTTTATCCCCTTCCTTATTTTCTGGGTCGCAGGACTTGATTTTTATAACTAGCTATAACCCCTTTGTAATCAGTTGCTGCATAATGCATGTGGAGTGGTGTGGATCTCAGTGTCCATTTGTTTCTTAATCCACACCAAAAATAATTCTTTGATGAAGACAAGAGACAATTAGTTTTAGACAGTTATTCATTGACAAAAACAATGCAAACACAAATATCCCTCAGTCCCTCAGAAACCACCCCCCCCCTCCCCTGAAACAATTCTTTGGATCCACCTGTACGTTATAAAACTAAATTGAAATATTGTGGAATATAATTTGAAGTCTATTCCAAATTGTGGAACAAACATTTGAGAATGTGAACAAAGTAATTTCATTTACAGTAACCAATATTAATTTCGTCAAATGAAGAATAAAACCCCTAGATAAGAACCAGATTTATTGATAGCTTAGAATTAAAAAGGAGGATTTCATGCTTATGATTTGGATATTTACTCAGCTATTGGCCAGTTTTTCAAATTAATTCATGACTTATAAAATCGGGTGAATGAAGCAATCTGATTACTTAAAAAATTTTTTTTTAAAAATGGCCCTGGTATGAACATGATTTGCAAAGCATGTGATTACAAGATATAGGGCTCACAAGCTCCAATATCTTACTTAAGAAAATCAATTATCTGTTTAGATGTCGCCCCACATTTCTTTGACCTGAATTAAACACATATCAATGTCTGTATTTCTGATAACACTGTGTCACCTTGACTTGCAATCAAGTTTCATAATCATCTCTAAATATCTGTAAAATTAAAATTTTTTGTAGTGGCATGATAAACTGCCCACGAGAAAATGTGTACAGTAATACATCAGTACATAAATAGTACCGGTAGTCTTTATTAAACATTCATTTTATTCATTAGTCTTTCAAACTTTCTCTTGACCCACAAACTCCTCTTATGAATCATAGTTTAAATATACAAATAAGAAACACTTATAGATGAGGAAATATTGTGCACAAAAAATGTTTGGATTTTGAAAAAGAACTACTGAAATGTAAGGAAAAATTAATTCGTCAATGGCTGAAGACACTGGATCAGTAGGGTGTTGGGTTTTTATTCCAATCTAGGAACTCATTACAAGTTTAATCCCCATCATAGGAAAGGTGTTCATTTGCCTCATTTCCTTAATAACAGATAATTCAAATATTAAATTCCCCTTACCCATATCAAACTGTCCTTTCTCAACAAAAGGGGTCAGGAACAAAGGTTTCCCTGGGTCAACTCCATTCTGTAGCATGGGCGGATGCTTATCTGGAAACATTCCTCTAAGGGCGCTCCTGGCGGAACACAGCACTGCCATGCTCAGGAGAATGATGCCATTGGTGGAAACAAAGCCTAACATTGTGTCTGAAAAAATGAATTTAAAATTGAGACATTGCTTGTTGAATTAATATGAAAAGCATTATAATCCCTTATATTATTGGTATCTGCGATTGAATATCCATGATATGTACAGATCAAAACAGGGACAGGAGATAACAGAGTTCAACTGTATATTGTAATTCAAATATTTCCTTTAGCATGTTTAGTATTTCAGATGCATAATTCAAACTCGGGTACATTGGAGGAGAAATTTCTCCAAGGTACCCACTTTGTTTTCCTACATAAGCATCTGTGAATCAACATGGTCAACAACACCTGCCCTGTTGTAATTGATTTTTAATTTTACATACTTGAGAACATGGCATTTAAAATCTTTGCAAGTTTCTATAAAAAGTTTGTGCATAATTGATATATTTGTCAATAAATAGCGTGTACCTATCTGCATGAGAGAGAGAGAGAGAGAGAGAGAGAGAGAGAGAGAGAGAGAGAGAATATATATATCTGCATGCGCATAGAATTATACTAAGTCAGAGCAAATGCGAGCAGCACCATTACGATAATCTATTATATAAACGTGCATAAAAAAACAATATGCTTTACAGTAGTCAGTTCCATACATACCACTTTCGTTCCAGCTCAGAAGTAGAATAAAGAGTTTCCCGGTTAGTCCTGTGTTTATTTGTCATATGAAAGTCACATGACAATCACGTGTTTGGGCAATTTGTCAATTCGTTCAATGACACACTCGTTTGATCTATTTCTGACCTTTTATTTTTTGTTGGTGAATGTATCATGAATAATTTAACGTCATAATACAGTACAAATAACTTTATTATCACACAGTTGTGATACCCCCCCCCCCCCGGCAGTGCCTCTCGGCTGGCAGACGAAGTTAGCAACTTTCTTTTATTATATGTACAGAGGGTATGATTTTTTAAAAATGTTTGTTTTATATAATTTTGGCCAATGGATGAATAAATTAGATTAGAAATATGTCAAAAAAGGATGATTTAATGTAAAAGAAAAATAAAGTCCCAGGGGTCTAGATATTGGGGCGGGGGGGGGGGGGGGGGGGGGGGGAGTGATCCTGCCATCAAGCACCTGTGTATTATCATAGTAAAACCTATAATATACAATTATTTAATGCTTGAGCAGTCAATAGACCAGAATATTTTTCCCGAGGTGCAGGGAACAGCTCAGTATGATCTATTGCCCGAGGCCAACGGCCGAGGGCAATAGATCATACTGAGCTGTTCCCTGCACCAAGGGAAAAAATTCTGGTCTATTGACTGTTCAAGCATTAAATAATTGTTTTATTACCTAATTCCTTTTTTAGTTTTCGGGGTTTACAATTTGCATATTGCAGATGGTTTTCGTGCCATTATGTAATATACTAAGATTTTTTTTTCATCTTTTACATGCACAAAACCTGTTGCATGCATTACAACACCTCAATTTGATATTAGTTTACACAAAGAAGGGGAGTCTTCAACCCATTAGATTTTAAATAGTCTTTTACCTTATATGAGGCTTTAAAACTGTTGATTATTTGATACTCTATTTTGATAATATTTAATTTGGTTTCACCAAGTACTAAAAACAGCGTCTATGTAAAGGAATATTCATTCCCTGAGAACTATCGAAAGAATGTAACATTAACATAACCGCGTTCTGAAATACGTTGCCGGTCCAATAGATCGCAGTCTATTGACCGGCGGTCCAATAGATCGCAGTCTATTGACCGGCGGTCTAATAGATCGCAGTCTATTGACCGGCAGTTCAAAATAGACGCAAATATTTAATTTGCAATAAAACAACAAAATCCCTTTGATTAGGTAATAAAAAGAAATATTAAATGTCAAAAGGATGTGCTGCATTGCTGCAAATGAATTTTATTAATTCTAATAAGTTGTAGAGAGAGAAAAAAAACCTGCACGATTTATAAAAAAAAATTGAAGGGATTTTAATTATGTCCTTTTATTTCATTATATATATATATATATATATATATATATATATATATATATATATATATATATATATATATATATATATATATATATATATAAAATTCTCCATTTTTTTTCCTTGTCTTCAAATATCAAAATAAAATATGCACGCACTGGAAACATACAATATTTATCGTCTATAGTAAACTTTTTATTGATTCAGTATACAAATAAAAGGTTTTAAAATGATATTTGGTTTGTAACCAAAATTTTTTTTTTGTATTGTATTGTTTATTTGCTAACATTCATATGAATTTTAAGCAGTTGTAACATATAAACATACATGTAATTATATTTGCAGATGCGCATCGATCTGACAGTTCCATTATAACGGCCTTGCTCTACAAAAAGCATATGCGATGACAGTCTATATTTTGTTAAAAGGACAAAAAGGTTTTCAGGAGTAATTTTACGCAAATAAAATTGTAAGGAAAAAGTGTCCGGCAGATACTTGTACAATAAAATTTAGAGGATGACTCGAAAAATGCATCTCTTTCCTGTATTAAAAAAAAAAATTAAAGAGCCCATATTTCCCAAATCCCAAATAGTTTTACTTCAAATTAATTTCTCCTCAGACCAACCATTATAATAATGTATTTAAACAATGAAATGCTTTCTTTGGTGATTCATGTGGGATATGAATTAAGGTGGAGACATTGCAGAACAAAAAAATTTGAATGTTATTATTTATTAGAACAAAAAAGCATAAAAGACGTACATGGTAAATGAAATACACTTCGAAAGATCTTCACTGTGTAATTGTTGTTATTTAAACTAAAACTGTTTCCATTGCATTCGATTTTAATCTTCTTAAAAATCTACAAAAGAAAGGGTAAAGGATTTTTAAATAATGAAAAAAGTATAACAAAAATATCAAATCGAGAGAGAGAGGGGGGGGGGGAGGGCAGTGAATAACTAGTACGAATACAGTTATACATGCCAACATGAGAGATATTTCTTAGAATTGTTTTACCTAAAACCTATCTCTGATGATCATGGCTCTGATTTGCTGCCCACTTTGATCCTGCACGACGTTGTCCACCCTGTCATCAATATCATCGCCCTCCTGTAGAACTTCAACCGGGACTCCCTGCTCCTCACATATGTTGTGGAGTACTGCAGTTGAGGTAATCACGTCCACAGCTGTGGGAAGTGCTACAGTCAATGGACCGCCTACAAAGTTGTTAAGGATGTGTATTAGAAGAGAGAGAGGAGGGGGGTTACATTAAGATCGACCTGGTAATAGAAATAAAGTTATATAATAAAATTTCATGTACATTTGCATCATTGCAACTTAATGTTTGAAAAATTTACCATATTTGTGTATGCACATCCATCTGCTCTTCCACCGCCCAAATGTGTCCTCAATCCTCTGTCGGGCCTATTTATGGGCAGCATTGAAGGCACGGTCAGCCTGCGTGTGGGGATTCCTTAGCGGTGTCATCAGGTATTGCTTTAAAGGGTACGCCTGATCCCCCAGGAGATGCCCAATGTAAGGTTGGCCTTCCAACCATTCTCTCAACCTGCTATTACCCCAAATGCATGTAGGCATCGTGTGTGCTGCCTGGCCATTGAACAATAATGTTGGTAAGTATTTTCCGGTTGTCGCACACACCCTGGACGTTGATGGCATGGTATCCCTTTCTGCACACGTATGCATTTTCTCTCTCTGTTGGCGGCTTTATTGCAATTAAAGTCCCATCCACGCATCCTAAAGTGTTGGGCATGTTAAACTCTGAGGAGAAGCCTTGTTTAACCGCTAATTGGGCTGCGGGGGTGGTGGGAAACTTTATGCAATCATTGGCTCGTTGAGATAAAATTTTTGAAGTTTTCTGAATAATTCTTGAAACGGATGGTTGACTCAATCCAGAGATATCTCCGATAACCTGTTAAAGCACAATCAAAGTTTTAATTTCTTGTTTATTACAGGACAAACAAATTAATTTGAAATAGTTGGGAAAGCTGAATAGTATTCAGTATTATCATAACATTGGAAGTCCTTTTCCCAGCAGATTATGAAGATTTACTGATTGTTTTTAGTCCATTTCTTACGGAAACTTTAGTTAATTCATAGCTCTAGAGAAACTGCAGAACTTAAAAAAAATCACGGACTGCACGAAATGTACTGTCTCCAAAATTGCTCCTAACTGCCCTCTTTACGTATTCTTTTTCAGGGATGAAAATCTAAACTGAATTGAATTATATATATATATATATATTACTGGCTGTTTAAAGACATTTGTGGGGTCGGTAAAGTCCATAGAAGGCGAGGCGGAATAAGACCTAGTAATAAGTGTTTTGTTTTGTCGAGGACCTAAAGTTTGATATGTAAGCAAACGTTTGTGTAGAAAATCAGTTCCAATAACGTTACGTCCGCCATGTTGCCCTATAAATTTTGACGCTTATATATATTTGTTTTGCCTCGGACTAGAATGTCGCGACGTCATTGGATGAAACGCGTCACGTGGCTGACTTACAAATTTCTTTAAAATGCAAGCGTCAAAATTTATAGGGCAACATGGCTCCGCCTCGCCTTCTATGGACTTTACCAACCCCACAAATTTCTTTTAACAGCCAGTAACAAACCTAATAAGTAATAATATATATATACGTAGGTGGCCTTAATTCCTTTTTTTTTTTTTGCAGTTGACTGGAAATTAACAGCAAACTTTTTTTTCAAACAAGTGAGGAGATATTTAGTGGGACGTACATCTGAATTGTGTTCTATGAGCCGAATTTTACTTGAATTTTTATCCCTGTCGCAAATAAGAATTTTAGAGAGGGGACAAAATTAGGCCATCTCTCTCTCTCTCTCTCTCTCTCTCTCTCTCTCTCTCTCTCTCTTTTAAAGATGTCCTAAGTTGATATTTGGATGTTCATAACTTTTTTTCAAAGTCAAAGCTTAGGAACACATTTACTTCACATCTTAGAAAAGTTTCGTGAACATGCCTGTGGGTATTTTTTTAGTCCATTGCCAAATGTTATTAGTACATGCAAGTATCTAGAAACATTACGATAAGTATTGTTCATATATATAATTATATATACCTGCTGAAATGAGGCTGTCGCATAGTAGCGGAGCGCTGCAAATATCTGTAGTGATGCAGGGATGCTGTGAGATCTCATCGTTGGAGGCTCTAATTCAGTTGATAGGGTATCTATTAAATCGAGTATGCAGTGTCTTGGCATTCGGTACCGTCGAATCAATTCAGCGTCATCGTAGATATCTAACGGATGTGACCGATCTCGAAATACCCTATCTTTTCTAATGGATACTCTGTTATTTGAAGGCTGGAACATTATCTGAAACGCCATTGCATTGAAAATGACGTCACAAATAACGTAACAGTAATAAATGACGTTATATTAGCGAATTTTGGAAAATGAAGACATACAAATCCCATATTATCGTGAAGGAAACTCTAGACTTGTGAAATTTGAAAACTCAATGTTTTCTATATTGTTCATTAATATGTAATTTAAACGGTTAGGATTGTTTAAAGATGAGGCAGCTGGCTGTTTTTAAAATACGTCCAAATATATTAAACATTACAGTATGTTTTTTTTTATATCACATCAAAAATGCGATTGACAAAATAAAAATAAATAAATAAATAAAATACTATCAAAACAAGTGCCCCACTTCCGGAAGGTTTACGGATAGTCATAACCTTCCGTAAAATAGACGCAAGTTTTACGGAGTTTTTCCGCAACGTTAACGGGTGCGGAATTTACGGTAGTTTCGTGAATACCAAATTTAACATTCCGGAACGTTTCCGCAACGTTTACGGGTGCGGTAACGTTACGGAGGCTTTGTGAATAAGGTCCCAGCATTAGCGGGCGATACATGTATGTAGAAAAATTCTGCAACGATCGCTACTTTCATAACGCTCATGAATCATCAAAGACATTTTCTAAACTGCAGTGTTGAGAAAAAAATCAATATAATAATACATGCATAATACATACATCGAAAGGTGAAAAAAATAACATTTAAAAGGGTAGGATTGGTCAAGATCTCTCAATTGAAACTACTTACAACCAACAAGGGAAGCGAATAACAATCAACAGTAAATTATTCATTGATACTAACTGCTTATGATCCAGTGCATTTGTTAAAATCTGACGAGTAAATGAAAAATTAATAACATAATAGTAGAGAAATTGTATGAACTTCAGACTGTGCAATTTTTTTTGTGATGGTATATAAAACATTTATAGTTTTCAGAAATGATGAAGAGAAACCTTTTAAAACTATAATGGTAGATGTACATTTCAGCTACCGATGCACTGGTTATGAAACGCATGTTTTTTGGGTTTTTTTTTCCTATTCGACACATCTGGGTACTTCAATACACAGACCGTGATTACATATTAAAAGATATCGAATTTTAAATCAAAGTCAGCCAATGCATGGTTGCATCACTGAGAAAAAAAAAAAAAAAAGTTCTGAAAGACAAGTATAGTCAAAATCAATAATTCCAACCAGCTGAGCCTGTCATTTAACATTTGAAAACAACGAAAGTATATGAAACCTAAAGATGGAAGTTTTAAATCTTGTTTACCAACTATATCAGTTGTTTTTTGTACTGGTGCTTACATTCCATACATGCAGGGCGGACCTAAAACATGGCTACTCAATGTTACAGTACGGACACAAACTGGAGAGACGGATGATAACGTCGTATGATAAATACAGTATTCTGGATTGTGTGGAGGATTGTCTGAGAACAACACGATGTCGGTCCATTAACTACTGTCAAGGAGCCCACTTCTGTCAGACCAACTTTGAAAACAGGACAACTGTACCCGATCTGTATATAGAAAAGCCTGGCTGGATATACAGCGATAGAGAAGATTGGGACAAAGTGAGAAATTTATCGTTTATAGTGAAAACATTTTATCCAAATTTAATACGAGTATATTTAAAAAAAAATAATAAACCTTCATAGACTGGACATGCATGTTTTGATTCTTAAATCAGCTAAGTTTAGTAGTATAAAAAACGATCTCTTTTTTACAATTTAAAATCAGAAAGGAATTAGTATGATTATGGCAATATATAAAATATTTAGGACAGTATTGATATTGATTTATGCAAAATATTGATTAAATGAAACATCCATCTGTCCATCCCTTATACCGACCTTTTATCTGTTTGTCTGTCTTTTTTGCATCGCAGAAAATCACGGGTGCTTGTTCAAATTCATCGTGTGAAATCAATGAAAAATTTCAGCTTAAACCCTTTCAACAGTTTACTTGTGTTATATCAGGTAATATTTTTCTTCTTTTTTTCTTTTAATAAAAAATCCCTCTAATAGTTTGCGACATTAATATTATCTAGTTATCATTTAGCCATATTTAAGTTTATCTTTTAAAGGGATCGACCTTGATACGACTTGGAATCAAATTTTATTATTCAATATTTAATGTCTGGAATGGGTACATATGATATAGGTGTATTTAATGTATCATTAAAATTTAAAAGTCAAAAATCGAGTTACAAGCAAGATACAGAGTTCAGAGTTATTTGTTTTGTTAACAACTCAAGATTTGTTATTGTTTACATATCTGTATGTGTTGTATTGGTATAATTTCAATCAAATGGTGCATTTATGTTGATAATAGGAAATTTATGAACACATTACATGTGAAATAGTTCAAATTGTTCGTTACGGGCCATTTTGTAAAAGGAAATAGGGATTTCTTGCTTTTACATTCTTTGTAAACAAATTCGAGTTTTGTTTACATGTACGTAAAAATGATTTATTGTCTCTGTATTTCGCTTGTAATTCGACTTCTATAATTCAAGTATTGTTAAATAATTCCAAATGCACAAGTAAGCTATCTTATGCATAAAAGATTGTTAAAATTGTTAAAAATTCTAATCTCAAATCTTACGTGTCTAGGTCCTTTTATTTAGTGACTTTTTTCTGAAAATTTTACAATTTTTGACCTTATGTTTTGGATTTTTTACCCTTCACTTATAAAAGACTGCGGAATTCCAACGGCAGAATCATTGTCTATGAGAGACGTTCGTGAATGGGACGCTATCGGGATAAACAGACGAATACACATCACGTGCGCTGACGGATTTGAACAGCAAGGATCCGGGAAGTTCGTCTGTCGTCCGGATGGGGTCTGGAAGTCGGATTTGACATGCTCTTTCAAACGTAAGTTCAGTCTTTAATTTTGCAATTGATTTCAATCTTAGGTAGGTCACACAAACACACAAAAAAAGCCAAGAAAGAAAAACAATCGGTTTTTACCTATTTAGACGATGAATTATATTGTTTAGCAAGAGCTATCACAATTTAAAATACATGTATGGTACCTGAATATACAGTAATTATAATCCACAATATTCAAACAGAGTGATTTAAGATTATTTTCTCTGACAATTAGAAATTTATTGGTTTCCCTCTAAATTCGAAGTTTTAAGAAGGCGTTTATATAAAAACAAACTTGAAAAATATCTTAAAATGAGAAAAATCCCTATGCCAGTGACTAAAAATATCATCAAAGCTAGACATAACTGCTTAATGTGATTATTTCGTGAAGATATAATGATGCTTTACTATATTATGCTGTGGTGATTTCTAATGAAGATGATGCTTGATTATCTAAAAATGGTGCTTTCTTGTGTAAAGATGGTGTTTTATTATGTGAAGATGGTGCTTTCTTTTTATGAAGATGGTGCTTTATTATGTGAAGATGGTGTTCTCTTATGTGATGATGATACTGTATGATATAAAAACGGTGCTTTATTATTTGAAGATGGTGTTTAATGATATGAAGAGGGTGCCTTATCATGTGAACATGATGCTTTATGATATGATGATGGTGAAGATTTGAAATTGATTCTTATTAAGATGGTGCTTTATTTATAAAATCTTATCTTTTATTACAGCTACATTCCTTGGTTGCTTTAAGGACGACTCTACCCGAGTCCTAGGAGAAAAATCTTCGACTCTTAATCCTAATGGAAAGATTCAATGTTGGAGAAAATGTAATGCGCTGGGTAGTTACAAGTATTTTGGAATGGAGGTGTGTATTTTGATGAAATATCCAATATGTTTTCTTTGATATCATTTGAGGCAGATGTACAACAATTTAAAATAAAATAAGATCTTCGATTTGCTCAATCTATATTGATTAGAGTTAGATGTTTATTCAGCTCTCTCTAAATAGCTACAATTAAAAGCAGATATTTGATCCACTCAAACTTGATCTCTACAAATGAAATTGTATCTTTGATCCGCTTATACTATATCGTTAAATTTGAAAAAGGATCTATGATACGCTTCAACTGAATTACTAGTAGGAGCAGAGCAAAGAGATTAATTTTTAATTAAATTAAGAAAAAAACCCAGAAACCTGAATTGTAATGTATAATAAACAAATGTATTTTGGCACCCGTTTGTTTTCTTAATCTGTCTCGTAAAAAAAACATGCTGCACTAAATTTATATTATTCTTTTAGTTTATGACTAGATTTTGACCCGTGCGTGCACGGGTTGAGAGTGCATAATTATGATATCGGACATTTACGAAATAGATACATCGACACATCGTATTGTTGACATTTACATAACCAGGCTTTTTAAGACTACAAAAATGCTATTAATTTCATTACACTTTGCTTATTTAGAATAATCTAACTGTGTCTCGGAACAGGCCTTCACCACAGTTAAGATGCCTCCCATATACCCGTAATATTAGCAAAAATGCAGAATCGCTCCGAAACGATTTTGGAGAAAATTAATGAGGATGCATTGAAAAAAAAACAGTCAAATTTTCATCTAAAAATTTAATTCATATTAATGAAGAATTCAACTCTTTTTCACCAACGTTTTTACTCGCTTTGAATTTACACACCATGTAGACTGGTCTTCTCTCTCTCTCGTACGAAATATCGCGCATATCAGGGAGGCATTGCCAGTCTACACACCATGTTGACTTTCGGAACTCCCGGGATATTTCATATTAAATGCACTGAGAGTTATCGTCCGTATTCCTTTGATGAACAGAATATAAGACAAATTTTTCATTGGAAATTAACACTCACTTGTAGTATCTTTTCTGAGTTTATCCATGCAAATGTGATATTGTGGAAACCTTACTTAAAGAGCCTTCCGTGATTTAGCGTGAATGTAAGGCGTATGTGCAAAATTGTAAAATCCAAAAAATCCAGATAATTTCCGGATTCCGGATTTTTTATAGAAATTTTCGTTGATTATTAATTGGCGAAGCTTGATTGAGAAAAAATAACAACAAATTGGTAATCTTCAAGTACCAATGATGTTTAAAATACAAAAAACGTAAGACAGTACTCTTCCGATTTCTCGGTATTAAAGCCAAAAAATTCGAGTCTATTATTTTAATATAGTAGTAAAGATTTGCTTTTGTTTGCTCTTTTAGTACAGATCTGAATGCTATTGTGGAAATCAAATACGAAATACAGCTGAACGTTTTCCTGATGACGAATGTAATCTTCTTTGTGCAGGAAACAACGATGAAACATGCGGCGGGCCATGGAGAGTGGAAATTTATACCGTATAAAAACAATTAATAAAACCGTTTAACATATCAAAACAAAAACAACAATTACAAAAAACAAAACATTGTCATTAATTGTCAGAACTTATACATTTAGTTCTACAAGAATGTAGATTGATTGTCAATTAAAATATGTTTTAATAATATGCATATTTTTTGGAACCATTTTTTAAAATCATTAGTTTTATATGTAACAGAAAAAGCAGAAAGTTTATTTTAAAAAACAGCAATGCTCCTTGAATAAAAAGTAGAAAAAACTAACTACTGCCATCGACTTTACCTTTAATTTTCAATTATATTCTGATTTGACTTAACTAGTGTTTCATTAATACATGTACAAGATGGCATCAGTTTTTGTGCAGTTGATGTACATGTAAGTCCGATATTCAATTACTATGCTACCTTAGAGAAAGAAGAAGGGAGGGCATATTGCATTGCTTCTGTCTGTCGGTCGGTCGGTCTACCAAGTTCATTTTTTCACACACTGAAACGAAAATTTGTATAAAGTTTAACCATAACACTATTAGTGCATTTTCATTTTGGGTTAGTCTCGCTTATCCCAGACTCTTGCTCTCGAGACTTGCTATATCTGACTTGTCCGATATTTGTAGAAATAGATTTTTCAACACGTTCGTCTAGATTTGATTTATTACATTTCTAAATATACCTATATAGTTATAACGATATACTTCATAGATATAACGGAGCCCTCGTTAAACCAAATATAATAATGGAGTTAACAACCAGAAGCAGTAGGTTAACAGTATGCTAGTATAAAGTATGGAAAATGTCAACTTAAATGTAACATATTTATTCTCTCCGCTTAACTTTTAAAGTCTCATTTAAAAAAAAAACAACAACATTTTATTGGTTCAATATTGTAACTTTTGTAATTATTTTGAGTCTGTTAGCTTAAAAGCATATAAGTGTTATTTACAACGAAAGCAAAACGTCGAACACTATCTACTTTATACATATTCTCTCTCTCTCTCTCTCTCTCTCTCTCTCTCTCTCTCTCTCTCTCTCTCTCTCTCTCTAACACATATCTGAGTCATTTTTTTTTTTAGAATAAATGAACATTTAATGATCAATCTGATGAATGGCTTTGGGTTTTTTTACAACATTTTTTTTCGGGCCTCTATAGCGAAGTTAAAAAAAACACCTTCAATATAATTCATTTGAGTTTATTCATTCAAGCCATGAAATGCTGCATGAGGCCAAGCAGTATATACAGTTCAAAAGTCAGGGGTATATACATGAATGTACATTTATAAATGAGTAGATTGGTGGTAAATAAATAGTAAGTAAACATACACATAATATATACAATGGCAATAGGAAGAAGTTGAATAATCACCTTCTAAATATTATTTACGGGTCCATGATATCACGCTTCCCTTAATCTCCTCATCTGCCAAAAAGGCCCGGTAAGTTACGATTGAATAATATTCAGTAGTTTCACTCTCACGATGGTTATCAATTACCGTTAGGTTGTGGAATCCCAGTATCTCAGTCAATGACAAAAGTCCAAGAATGGGATGCTATTGGAATACATAGACGAATGCATATCCCGTTCTTTGACGGATCAGGGCGGCAAGAATCCGGATCTGTTGTCCGTCGTCCCGACGGGGTGTGGTTGTTGAAGTTAAAAATGCACTATCAAAGGTTTGCTGTTGTGCATAAAAAGATCATGGAACCCCGGAAAGACACTAAGTTCATATTTTGTTATGCATAAATGTTTTCTCTTGTCTGATTTCAAATACCCTTACGGGGTTTAATGTATAGAGTATACCTGATCAATTGATCAATAATGCAAGATATAAGCAATAGAAAATATTTAGTAAGTTTGATGATTTTAAGGAGGGCGATTTTACGTGTCATCTCTCACCTACAGTACAACGGAAAAATCGTTTTCAAAACAGGAAAAAAAAATGATCTTTAAAAATCTTAATTCTTTAACTGTAATATTTTTATAAAATTTATAATTTATAAATAATATCGAAAAAAAAAATAATTAAATGTATAATATTACAATGTATATTACTGGAATCCTCAAAGACATGCGTAATGAAAACTAAAGTCGGCCTCTTTAAATATTTAATAGCAGAGACCACTTAAAATCATTGTTAGTGCAATTTAATTGCAACCTCCCTCATTTGAATCATATCGAGCAAAGGATCCTTTTTAAAATGTATTGTAAATGAAAATGTTTTCAACCCTAATATACTATTTTTTAAATCAAAATTATTGTGTCACAGAATGGTTAATTCATTTACTGCAAGAAAATTCCAAAAAAATTCTTTTGAACAGATAATTAAGTTTAAAATGTTTAGCACTCCTGTAAAATAGAAATGAAACGGCAACATCAATCTATTACAACCTTATAAGGTTTAAGACGCACTGTCTTTTCTTGGTAATTATATAGGAATAAACACAATTAAAAAAAAAAAATCAAAATTAAGGAAAAAAGATTAACAATTTAATTCATTGACATAATTTAAGGCAAAACGTGTTTATCCGTTAAAAACTTAATTTGCTGGGAAAAAGTAAATCATTGTTTTTCTAGTAGAAACTTATTAGAATTTTGTACACTCTGTTATAATATTAAAATTAGTGCCCTCATATGAGCAAATTCAATAAGCGACGGTGTTCAGATTATGTATTGAGTAAACAGCGGCTTCTAAATTGTAAATTAAGCCAACAGTAGGTCGCTCCTATGGATTATCTCTCTTAAGAGAGATGAAAACATTTCTGCAGGAACGTTTCCGAATCTCTGCTTAGATTTGACATAAAAGTGTTCGTAAGACATGGTTTAGGAAGAAAAGGAAAGAACATCCTCAGATTAACCTCCAATATACCATAAGATTAAGCTCGACGGCACATCTAAGGAACACCTTAGCACCCCTGCGAATGTGTTCGGAATGTTTTTTTTATTGTTGCTAAATATGTAATAAAGCCAGAGGTGCTCGAATGGAAGTTCACGAGACTTCTTTGAGATTTGTCCAATTCCTGTGAAATTTCGAGCGGAAGTATAAGTCTTCGGATAATATCCTCACAATACGTAAGAACTGGTCGTTTTTCATATCATATCCTACTTTAGGTTATGTTAAAACATGAAAATCTTTTACGATATATGTCTTATTTCACCGTCTAGCGGTTATTTATATTTATGTTTTCTCATGCTGCACAACCTCACCGCAGCTCAGTTTTTGCTGTCTGATAAATGAACTAAACACTTGTGCATGATGAAATATGTCATTTATTAAAAATGACGAAAGTAAAGAAAAATATAAACAACATAGAAGGGGATCAGACCCAAAGCTGTTCACACAAAATGTTAAATAACTTATCAATATGCTGATCCCCTTAAAATACAGAAAAAACAATATTTTGTTCAAAATTATATACAATATATACAAAACCAGCAAAAAGATGGCATCTCAAAAATAAAATATGCCACCAAATGTGAATTGCATAATGACAATTGGCAATTCCATTGTGCCATCAAAGGTGAGTTGTGCACTTGTTGATGCTAATGTGAACACATACACAAATCACAGTTTATAGTCAAATGTATCAACAGTTAAACACTGACTTGGCATACTGTTACCAGCAGTTACACACTGACCTGGCAATAAGTGCATATAATTCATTATACTATAACCCGTACAAACGTAACATGAATGGCAATTCCAAGGTGAAACCCGCAGGCACTCTAATAAACTAACTTAAAAGTTGTACTAACAATATCTAAAGACACAATGTGCAACTAAATAGCAGTTAAACACTGACCTATCATTACACATTACTACACCTGTAAACATACTATAACTAACAAAACTAATTGAGACACCCTCCGTATTATACGCACAAGATTCTCTATGGAAAAAAGTAACAAACATAAGGACATTTTTTGGTACAGATCAATAGCAGCAGTTACTCACTGGCCTGCTATAAATAAACTGCAGGGGTAAGAAAGATTGTAGATACAAATAATTACAGTTGAAACGATTGTATTCTAATATATCTGTGTAATGCATTGGAGTTCCAGCGGCCTAAATGCTGAATAAAACTCTCAGAATAGCCTAACTGTGCAGCATGTGTTGCTGCCCCTATCCGAAAACTGTGCCCTTTATATCTATTGGGGTCAAGACCCGCAAATGCTATGGCTTTCGAAAGCTCACTGCTAACATAAGAATATGTGACTGGAGAGCCATTGATCAATTGAAAAAAGGGGCCTGAAACATGTTGAAATTGTGATCTATATCTATAGAGATACTGTACGGGACAGAAATTGGAAACAGGGTTGGTTTCTATAGATATGATTATAGGATCATTTTTCTTTTGTGATTTATGATATCGTAACACAAGTTGAACTGCTGAAGGATTGTTCTTATCTACCATAAAAGTAATGTCTTGAACTTGAAGTACTCTGTCTTTATCTGATACCTTTTTTGTGACAACTTCCCCTAAACGTAAAAAGGCGATAAAACAAAGAAGAAAAAGACTTTGCAAAAGTACCCGATTTGATGCATTTGGAACAGTGAAAACTAATGCAGAGAGAATTTTGTGCATTATACTCAGTGTTATTGGTAATCTAGCATCTTGTGAAGGCAGAAGCTTGTGACATCCTTTAAGGAGTTTTCGAACAATAAATGTTTGTGTTGGATCAGGCGCATTTACAATTTTGTGTATATAACTCAGAGCAGATACATGTGAGGCAATGCTGCTGGAACTGTATTGTTTTTCAAACAGGAAATCAATAAAATTACAAATATCAATGGTAGACAAAGGTACCGACACTGGATTATTTCGAAATGTGAGAAAAAGTTCCCATGAACGTCTGTATGATAAACGTGCAGAGGGAGATAAAGCTGCTACTAAGATTGTGTGGGTGGTTGAGGACAAATCTGCAATAGATGCTCGGGAATGGCAGTTGGTTGTTGGTCTAGATATGGTGCTGCCTCCCTGGCTCTCTGAAATTGCAAACGTGACAGGGAGTCAGCTACCACATTATATTTTCCAGGAATATGCTTTGCCTTAAAGAATATGTTTTTTGATAGACACACCAATACTAAACGCCGAAGTAGATGCATGAGGCACTTTTCCTTTCTGAACTGTTTATTTATTACTTCTACCACTGCCATATTATCTGACACAAATCAGATTTTTCTATTTGCCATCTCTGAACCCCAAATTTCCAAAGCCAAAACAATTGGAAACAATTCTTTTACGGCAATTTGCAAATGTAGAAGAGTTTGTGTCCACTCATCAGCAAACCATTTTGAACCAAAAAACAGCAGCAAATCCCAACAAACCAGAAGCATCTGTAAATAGTCGCGTGACATCTGAAGATTCCCATTCCTCTGGAAGAAGAACTGATTTTCCATTGAAATTTTGAAGAAAATGTAGCCACATGGCTAAATTAGCTCTTACCTCATTATTAAATTTTATTCGATAATTAGGTTTTTTCACACCTATAGTCAAGTCAATCAGACGACGTAAAAATGCCCTACCAGGAACTACTACCAAACAAGCAAAATTTAAGACTCCAATTAATGATTGAAGCTCCTGCAAAGTAACTTTTTTACGCCTACTAATCTGATATACAAGAGTCCTACATTTTTCTTATTTGTCTGGTGGCAGCCGACTCATCATATCAATAGAATCAACCTCAATACCATAAATGGTGATGCATGTTACTGGCCAGAAAGTTTTCTTATCATTAATTGGAATATTAATCCTTCCACATAAATCCAAGAAATTCATCAAATCATTTTTACATTTTTCAGAC